>NW_024080745.1:131073-193990 GCF_003009895.1 Hyaena hyaena | reverse complement strand
TATGACCCAGCAATAGCACTGCTAGGAATTTACCCAAGGGATACAGAAATGCTGAGGCATAGGAGCACATGTACCCCAATGTTCATAGCAGCACTCTCCACAATAGCTAAAACATGGAAAGAGCCTAAGTGTCCATCAGCAGATGAATGGATCAAGAAGATGTGGTTTATCTATACCATGGAATACTACATGGCAATGAGAAACAATGAAATCTGGCCATGTGTAGCAACATGGATGGACCTTGAGGGTGTTATGCTGAGCACAATAAGTCAGGCAGAGAAGGACAAATACCATATGTTTGCACGTATAGGAGGATTAGGAGGAACTTAACTGAAGAACAAGGGGGAGAAGAATGGGGGAAATGGTGGGGAAAAGGGAGAGAGGCAAACCATGAGAGACTCTTGAATGCTGACAAAAACTGAGGACTGATGGGTGTGGGGGGGAGGAGGGATGGGCATGGAGGAGGACACTTGTGGGGATGAGCACTGGGTGTTATGTGGAAACTAATTTGTCAATAAACTATTTGTAAAAAAAAAAAAAAAAAAAAAAGACCATATTAGCTCTGTGACTTTGGCCAAATCATCTAACCTCTACAAGCCACATTTTCCTTCTCAGTGACCTGCTAAAGGGCTCACGTGTGAATAACAAATGCCCCAGTCTTGCCCTGATGAGCTTCTTGTGAGCACTGTGATATCACCGTCCCTCTGGTTTCCCTTCCTGGGGACGACTGCGCGTCCCCACTCCAGTGAAGGTAAGCTTGGCCACGTGACTGTCTTTTACCTTTGAAGTATCAACAGATATGCTATGAGTCACTTCAGGCAGACACTTGAAGAGTCAGTGAGGGCTTTGCCCTCATCTCTCATGTCTTTGCCATGAAGACTGGTAACATTGCAGGTAGTGGCCGCTTCCTCATCTCAGGTCCCAGAGCCAAGACTGTGACAAAATGGAGACAGAGGGTTAAGTGAGATATGAGCTAAGCCCCTGAGATTTGAGGACTGTTATTGTGGTACAAGAATGAATTTAACCTGGCCGATGTAGGACTTTTTAAACTTAGGAAAAGCTTTTATAATCCATCTGGGCACATTTGTAGCATTATATGAAGCTTTCACACGTGGGTTGTGTTATGAACTTTTGTAAGGAGTCTATTGATGCACCACGCTTTAGTGGGCTGCAAAGTGCTCTTATGCTATGGTGTGGATATTGGCGTCCCTCAAATTCATGTGTTAAATGCTAACCCCTAATGTGACGGTATTAGGAAGTGGGCCCTTAGGAGACTAGGTCATGAGAGTAGAGACCTTGTGAATGGGCTTAGCGCCTTCATAAAAGATGTTCCAGAGAGATCTCTACCTCCTTCTGTCCTGTGAGAATGCAATAGGAAGCCTACGACAAAAGAGGACCCTCACCCGACCATGCTGGTTCGCACTCTTCTCTCTGTCTCCCACCTTCCAGGACTATGAGAAATAAATTTCTGTTGTTTAAAAGCTGCCCACTCTTGGGATATTTTGTTACAGCAGCTGGAGCAGACAAATACAACGTATGTGTTTTGATGAGAAGTTGCTATTTCTCCAGACTATTTACTAAAAACTACATTTAAGTATGTTCTGACTGAAGGATTGAGGTTTTCTCTAATTCCCAACGCTGCATTCTTCCTCTTGTTTCTCAAAGCCTTTCTTCTGCAAATCTGTTTTCAAAGTTTACTCAAGATCTCCTAACTTTCACCTAATTTCATGCTTTTTTCACCCTATTAAATGCCCCTTCCTTATCACCTCCAGTGTCACTACCTGTCAGATAATCTCCTATCTGTAACCACCTCACCATCTGCCCCAACATAGAACCTTTCTTTCATAATATCTATGAATCCCCCCCCAAGTATGTATCTCAATTTAATTATATCATTAGCATTATTATTGGATTAATATCTCCGTCACTAGACTCAAAATTCCCCAAGACCAGAGAGTGTGTCTAATTTGCACATTATCCTGTCTAGGGTCTCAGCCCCACACCTAAGCACTTAGCAAGTGCTCAATAAATCCCCATCTATGTTATATTTTAAAATTGTTTCTATTTTTTAATGGATTGTAAAAATTTTAATCTTGCTGGATGAGGATATGGTTTAAAAAGGTCAAAGTAAAAAAGTGCGGGAGGAGGTCCAAATATCTGCTCGGGAAGGAAGCAGCATTTATCATACCAAAGGTATAGGCTTTCCCTTTTCTTCTCCTTCCATACAGACGTCTCATTAAGGGTGTTGATAAACGTGAAGGTTAATTTGCTCCTTTTGGAGAGCTAGGAACTTTGTTAGAAGAAGAACTGAACCATGTAATTAGCTCACACAAACTATTGTCGTGAATATTGCTTTAAGCTGAACAATTTAAAAAACCGACTTGGAAATGGCTTTTTCATGAATGCAGAATTTTCTGTTAATAAAACCCACACAGGAGAAGTCACAATGGCAAACAGAATCTGCAAGTTATTTTTGAAAATGTCGACCGGCAGAGCAACAGATGATGGTTCCTTTGTGGGAGGGTGTGGATAGAACTTTCTCAGGCACGATAACACACGCGCACATCAAGGGGATGTAAACAACCATCCTGGGAGGTTGGGTGAATTTACTGCGTGAAGCTGAGATGTCCCGGAAGGATTTTAGCTTTGTGAGCACGGAGAGGAAGTCCATCAGTAGTGAGGTCTCAAAAGGCTCAGCAGAGTCCTTGATGATACCAGAAACATGGTTCACAAAACCGAAGCTTGTCTAGAGTCAAAGAGAAAGAAGACAAGGGTACACGTCCTTCCAAGGGTAAGGAATAAACAATTTTTTAAAAAATTTTAACATTTATTTATTTTTGAGAGACAGAGAGAGACAGCATGAGCAGGGGAGGGGCAGAGAGAGAGAGGAAGACACAGAATCTGAAACAGGCTCCAGGCTCTGAGCTGTCAGCACAGAGCCCAAGGCGGGACTTGAACCCATGAACCGTGAGATCATGACTTGAGCCGAAGTCAGATGCTTAACTGATTGAGCCTCCCAGGTGCCCCAGGAATAAACAATTGATGACGTTCAAATATCACTCTTACAAATGGTTTCCCTTTCAAATTTATCTCCTGGCAAAATTCAAAGACTTCTTCTTCTCTACTCTCCAATATATATTTTCTTATAAGTTTTTCTTATAAATAAATCCTTGTTGGTATCTCTCTTCCTTTTTAGAAGATACTATTCATCTATAATATATGTGAGGAAAGGACACTCACTTGAAAATAAATATTTATGAAGCTGACAGAGATCTTAAGATGTTTAACTTTTTCTTTTTTGTGTGTGTTCAGCATTATTCATCGAGGAAATTCATGTATTCAGCATTACTTAGTGAGTTCTCCCATGCACCAGGCATTGTTCTTGGTCGTCTGGATACAGCAGTGAACAAGACGGGTTCATGAGTATATTCTGGAAGATGTTCCAGAGCTTGTATTCTAGAAAATATATGGAACACTTCACAAATTTGCATGTCATCTTTTTAAAAAAAAATTGTTCTTAATGTTTTATTCATTTCTGAGAGAGAGAGAGAGAGACAGCGTGAGCAGGGGAGGGTCAGAGGAAGAGGGCAACACAGATTCTGAAACAGGCTCCAGGCTCTGAGCTAGCTGTCAGCACAGGCTCGAACCCACAGCGCGAGGCTCGAACCCACAAACTGTGAGATCATGACCTGAGCCAAAGTCGGACGCTTAACCGACTTTGACACCCAGGCGCCCCTGCGTGTCATCTTTGCACAGAGCCATGCTAATCTTCTCTAGTTTTAGTCCATGTCCTACAGAAGTGAGCACTACGTTTACTTTCTTAAATAGCTATGAGAAAATGAAGAATGTTACAGAAGCCTCACTGATATCTGCAACCTATTGGAAAGACGTCAATCGGTGGATATTTAGATTTCCTGTCTGTGTACCCAAACTTCTGATCATAAGATTATATGGAGATGGAATATAGAATACAAGCCACAGGAGTAGAAGAGGCATAGATTTTTGTGATCTTCTGATTAATTTAAAAATTTTTAATGTTTATTTATTTTTAGGAGAGAGACACAGAGCATTCGTGGGGGAGGGAGAGAGAGGGAGACATAGAATCTGAAGCAGGTTCCAGGCTCTGAGCTGTCAGCACAGATTCCAACGCAGGGCTCAAACTCACAAACCATGAGATCATGACCTGAGACAAAGTCTGCCGTTTAACAGGCTGAGCCACCCAGGTGCACCCTTCTGGTTAATTTTAAAACGAAGCTACTGGAACCTTTTGGTTTTGACTCACCTGACCTAAGTCTTCTAGGTTTGCAAAGAGTCTCCATAAATCTACATCCAGGAGATGCTCATGAGCTTGTAGATATTTTAATGTATTCATGATGATCTGTTTTAAAAATGCAATGCACATTACGTTTCTATTTTTCAATTTTGAAACTTGCCCTTTGGGAGAACATTAAACATAAACCTCCTGAGTATAACTTTACAAAACAATGTAGCAATCAGTATTTTGAAGGTTTAAGAATTTTACTAAATACAAATGATGACATTTAAGCTCCTTGGAACACATATGAGAAATGTGCTGTTCTGTATGAGGTCGCTGTTGCTTGCGTGAGCCCTCACAACATTCCTGTGGAATGTAATCTGTTCAAATAGGCCTTCTCTGCTTCTGAGAGCCAGAAAAATCTCAAAGGTTCTCTTCCTGCCATGGCGCTAATTTGAGACCAAAACAACATTCATACTGAATTCTCATTTAGTCATTGTTCTGCAAAAGACCCAAATGCCTTGTACATCCAGGAAATTAAAAATAGACAATTAATAAGTTAATATCTGATAACAGAGAAGATGTTTAGATTTGCAGAAAGGCATTAAATATTAATGAGACATTAAGGGAGTCTTTACGTTCTTATTACTCGATCAGATGCTTTCCTACAATAGGAAAACAATAGCAAGTCAAGAAGGAACTATAATTCTCCAGATAACTTGCCCTCATTCTATACACTAGAGATCAATTTATTGAAACAGGACTACTTTGTATAAATATGATGCAGCATTCAAAGGGACCAATTATTTCAAGGAGCTTAGGTGTGAAAGAACTGGACTTTAGACCACCAATCTTCTCCAGTTTCCATTTTCATATTAATTAATGAAGTGAATGGTTCTTGAACTTGCATCAGAATCACCTAGAGGCCTTGATAAATCAGACATTAGTGTCAACCCCCAAGCATCTGATGCAGTAGGTCTCTGACGGGGTCTGAGAATATACATTTCTAGCAAGTTCCCAAGTGATTCTGATGCTGCCGGTCTAGGGCCCCCCACTATGAGAACCACTGACTTAGAGCTTCCCAAAGTCCATGTACAGGCATATCTCATTTTCTTGCACTTCACCGATACATCATTCTTTATAAATTGATGGTCTGTGGCAGCTCTGTGTGGATCAAGTCTATTGGTGCCATTTTCCTTTTTTTAAAAAAAAAAGGTTTCTTATTTATTTCTGAGAGAGAGAGAGAGAGACAGCATGAGCAGGGGAGGGTTAGAGAAAGAGGGCAACACAGAATCTGAAACCGGCTCCAGGCTCTGAGCTAGCTGTCAGCACAGAGCCCGACGCGGGGCTCGAACCCACGAACCGCGAGATCATGACCTGAGCCAAAGTTGGACGCTTAACTGACTGAGCCACCCAGGCACCCCATATTGGCGCCATTTTCCAACAGCATTTACCCACTTCCTGTCTCTGTCACATTTTCATAATTCTCATATTTCAAACTTTTTCATTTTTATTATATTTTTTATGGCGATCTGTGCTCCATGATCTTTGATGTTACTCTTGTGATTGTTTCAGGGTGCCAAGGACCACATCCACGTAAGTGAACTTAAAATTGATAGATGTTGTGTGTGTTCTGACTGGTCCACCAGCCAGTCGTTCCCCCATCTCTCTCCCTCTCCTCTGGCCTCCCTATTCCTTGAGACACAACAATATTGAAATTAGGCAATTAGTATTCTTAATTAATGGCCTCTTAAGTGTTCGAGTGAAAGGAAGAGTCCATTGATGTGACAAACTTCATTGTTGCTTTGTTTTAAGAAATTGCCACAGCCTCCTCAGCCTTCAGCACCCAGCACCCTGCTCGGTCAGCAGTCATCAACCCTGAGGCAATTCCCTGTGCCTGCACAGGGGTTACGACATGCTGAAAACTCAGAGAGATGCTGGTTAGCGTTTTTCAGCAATAAAGTATTTTTAGATTAAGGTAGACCACTGTTTTTTAGACATACTGTTATTGCATACTCGATAGACTACAATATAGTGGCAACATAACTTTTATATGCACTGGGAAACCCAAAAATTCATTTGACTTGGTTTATGGCCATATTCACTTTATCACGGTAGTCTGGAACCAAACCCACAGTATCTCTGAGGTCTGCCTGCAATATTGGTTGCCTGGAAAGTGGGAAACATCCAAGTATTTTAAAAACATAATTGTAAGAGACAGAAGTCATTGTTACAGTATCTTTGAGAAAATTTAGAAGAAATAGTATTTTTGCTATAAGGTTTTTAACCTTATAGAAAATTCTGCCATTTAAAAAATATTGAGTCCTCTGGTAGATTCATTTGACTACTTGATGTACAAAAAATAACTTCAGGAAACTTGTATTGATTACGTAAAGGAAGATATGTATCCTCTAAAAATGCTGGGACATTTGAAAATAAATCAACTCAAACTGGCCTTAAACAACAACAACAACAACAGCAAATGCTGGTTTGAAAAGCTTGTGTAGCTTACAGTGTGATTAAAAAATTCTTATGCTGATTATTAGGACCAGGGCAGGAGTATAGCCCAAGGGGTTAGTACGCCATAGTGAACAGCTATTGGAGACTACCCCATCTTCCCCTTCCCTAACATCTTCTGCTTTTCACCTTGGGATCTACTCTTCCCCATGCCTTGTATGTGCTGTGCATCACAATGACCTTGCTCTTCGGGATGGACCTTGATTGCTTTAAGCCAATTAGCATTTTCCTTCCCCATCAGAGTGGTTGGTTCAGGAGAAGGCATGTGACTTAAGCCAGTCCAATCAGAATGAAAATGAAGACTTTGGCTATGAATGCTAAGAAGAGATTCTCTCTTTCTCTCTCTCTCTCTGGCCTCAAGGACAGCAGCCAATCTGTGACTATAACAGAAGCCTGTCATAAGATGAGGCTGATGCCATGTAAGGCAGGGATAAGAGATGGAAAAAAACTTTTCCTTGGTTTTGAGTCTCTTGATCGAACCAACCTTGAACTCTCTCCCATCTGTGACCTTTACAGCCACATGGGCCAATGAAAGCCTGTATTACTTAAGCTAGTTTTCTGCACCCTAACAGATATCATTTCTAGGTCTCAATTTTCTGAGTTTGTGGTTTAAATTTTGCTGGTAAAGTACATGACATTGTGACTGACCCAATCAATATTACTTACATTTTAACTGAAATTTGTATAGCACCTGGTAGATGTAAAAACAAAACAAAAAACAAACAAAAGAAAAAATAAAAAATACCCTAATCTGATCATCACAATGAGTAAATGTTATGAGATAGTGAGAGATGATATCCTTATCCCTCTTTTATCACTTAGGGCAGGGATTGTAAATGACAGCCTGTGGAATCAACCAGCCCTGCTACTCAAATAATGTTTTGTTGTAATACAACCATGCACATTATTTTTCTTTTCTCTTCCTCCCTTCCTTCCTCCTTCCTCCCTCTTCTCTCTCCCTTTCTTTTCTTTTTTCTTTTCTTTTCTTTTCTTTTCTTTTCTTTTCTTTTCTTTTCTTTTCTTTTCTTTTCTTTTCTTTTTCTCTTCTCTTTTCTTTCTTTCTTTCTTTCTTTCTTTCTTTCTTTCTTTCTTTCTTTCTTTCTTTCTTTCTTTCTTTCTCTTCTACAAATTATCTATAGCTTCTTTGGCACTGTAACAAAGGAGTTGAGTAGTTACAATAAAGACCGCATGGCCTGCAAAGCCTAACATTTTTACTGTCTTGACTTTAATAGAAATGTCCGCCAACCCCTGGTTTAGGAAATGGAGGACTAGACTTTCTTAAGGTCAAGTCAGAGGCAGATCTAGAACTTGGACCCAAGTCTCCCAGCACAGTTTTTTCCTGTGTAAAAGAGTAGCCTGAGCTCCAAAGCCTTATAGGCAAAAGCAATGTTGGTCGCAATGTGGCTCTTCCTCCCCTTGTCATCTTGGAAGACAGCTGCTCCCTACTCATCCTTTGCCCTGTGGTTCTTCTTCAGGGAATTCTCTGCTCATCAATTAGGGACTGATCCCTGCACTCAATCAGGGATGTGACAGCACACAACCTCGGGGGCATCATTTCTCCTGCAGACTTCATGAATATACTCCCACTGCATCACGTGTGAGTTTTTGCCCCAGAAATCTGTGATGGTGGCCCTGCCGCTGATTAGAAGCATTCGCTTGGTGTTGTTCATGAAGGAACAAGCACTCCAAAAGAGGGAGCTGACCAAAGGTGCGACGGGTACTGTGAGGATGGCAGTGAGCTCCCCCACGCTAGAAGTGTGTGGATGTGGGGTGAGAAGGCAGAAGAGATTCAGACATCAGATGGGGAGCTGGACTAGTTTACTCAGGTCTCACCCAAACCTGAGAGGCCATGTTTAAAAAGAGAACGATGAGACAACCAAGTAACACGTAAACAAAAATAAGCCATAAGTGCAATTTTCTTAAGATCCCCTGAAAGAAGAGACCTTCCCCTTGTCTTCCTTTTTTTAGCATTGCAGAGGGAAACAAGTCCCCGACAAATCAAATTAATATTTTCCATCTACTGTGAAACTGAAAGCCAGCATTACCTTCTTAGGAACTGATAAATGGTCCAAGAAATCAGTGCATTCACGCATGAAGAGTTCCCACACTGCCTCTTACTGCTTTCTCAAGTCTAATTGATCAGTAGGAAGTTTTGGATATGTTTCCGTGACTTCATTTCAGGTTTTATCCTGCGCATGGGAGAAAAGAGAGAACAAAACGTTTCCACCTCAGTGAGTTGACTTGCAGAGCAGCAGGATTTCCAGAATCCAGGAAATCACCTGGATTTCCAAAACCATGTTTCCCACCACAGGCCCTGGGCATCTGTCTTGCCAGTGGCTCCTCAAGTTACTCAAACTGTAGAACTTACATATCAGTTAGAAATAAGTTTCCTCTCTCTGAGTGACTTTGGGGTGCCAATTCCTCCTGATGCAAAGCATGGGATGCATAATGAGAAGAAATCTAAATTGATGTCATTTTGAATTATGCTTCAGAATTTCATGAGCCCTCTCCAGTTTATTGTCCCAAACCCTCAAAGGACCCCAAATCCAGTACTGAGGAGTCTGATTCAGGTTCCACTGGCAATGCTTATTGAAATTAACTATTGAAGCATCATGAAATAAGAATTTTAACATTTAAAGGGACCTTGAGAAGTTGTCCTCTCAACACCAAAAAAAACAAACAATCCATTGAAGAAATGGGCAGAGGACATGAACAGACACTTTTTCAAAAATGACATCCAGCTGGCCAACAGACAGATGAAAAGACATTTAACATCACTCATCATCTGGTAAATACAAATCAAAACCACAATGAGATACCACTTCACACCTGTCAGAATGGCTAACATTAACAACTCAGGAAACAACAGATGTTGGCGAGGTTGTGGAGGAAGGAGAACCCTCTTGCACTGCTGGTGGGAATGCAAACTGGTGCAGCTACTCTGGAGAACAGTATGGAGGCTCCTCAAAAAACTGAAAATGAAGTACCCTATGACCCAGCAATTGTACTACTAGGTATTTCTCCAAAAGATACAGAAATGCTGATTGGAAGAGGCACATGCACTCCAATGTTTATAGTAGCATTATTAACAATAGTCCAAGTATGGAAAGAACACAAATGTCCATTGACTAATGAATGGATAAAGATATATATAAAATGGAATGTTACTTGGCAATGAAAAAGAATGAAATCTTGCCATTTGCAACAACATGGATGAAACTAGAGGGAATAGTGCTAAGCGAAATAAGTCAGCCAGAGAAAGACAGATACCATATCATTTCACTCATATGTGGAGCTTGAGAAACTCAACGGAAGAAGGAAGGGAAGGAAAACTAAAGTAAAAACAGAGAAAGAGGCACACTATAGGAGACACTTAAATACAGAAAATAAACAAGGTTGCTGGAGGGGAATGGCTGAGGGGATGGGCTGAATGGGTGATGGGCATTAAGAAAGGCACTTTCCAGGATCAGCACTGCGTGTCATATGTAAGAAATGAGTCACTGGATTCTACTCCCGAAGCCAAGACTACACTGTACGTTAACTAATTTGAATTAAAAAACAAAAGTTGTCTTATCAAAAAAGGTCCAGAGAGATGAATAATAGTAACAACTTTCCATGTTTGTACAGGACTTTCTGGTCTACAAAGTGCTGCTGTAGCCTAATTACCTTTGTTAAGATAAAATGGCTTCTCCCAGATTTCAGAGTGCATTAGAGAGAGCAGACCATGTTCTACTCAGCCTCGGGTTTGTCTCCTGCTCTCAGCTGGTATTATGAACAAGGCAAAAATCTGACAACTTAAAATCATGACTACAAGGAAAAAAGAAGTTCAGCTTTGCAGCAAACAAGTGATGAGTTACCTTATGGCAACAGAACTTGAGGTCCTCGAAGTCTGTAATCTTCACGGAGGACAGGCACTTGTTCAGATCAGGGATATGCTTGCGTTTGTATTTGCGCTGCTGAAAGATCATTAGAAACAGGATTTTCAAACACGAACTCTTTAAGGACACAACTTTAGTAGCCACTGCATCTTCCATTCATTCTCCAATATGCACGAGAACAGATGGCACATTTTGTCTATAAGCCACTAACAGTGGAAAAGCCATTTCTGGGGCTCAGCTCATGATCTCACAGTTGGTGAGTTTGAGCCCTGCATCAGGCTCTATGCTGATAGTGTGGAGCCTGCTTGGAATTCTCTCTCTCTCTCTCTCTCTCTTTCTCTCTCTTTCTCAAAAATAAAATAAAATAAAATAAACATAAAAGAAAAGAAAAGCCATTTCTGAGGCATAGTCTGACCCATAAAACCACAGAATTTTAGATCCAGAGGATAGAGGCTGGTGAGGATGTCTAGTCTAAATGTCTTATTTTACTTATGAAAAGAAAAAATCCAAGGCTCAGGACAGTCATATATAGCAGACACATCAGAAAGATAAACTTTAGTTTAGCACTTGCCCTGTGAGAGATAGAACATTCTTCTCAATCTTAATTTCTGCAAATACTGGATCATAGAACTTTAGCATCAGAAGGTACCTGGGATG
Organism: Hyaena hyaena; assembly: GCF_003009895.1. Lineage (NCBI taxonomy): Eukaryota > Metazoa > Chordata > Mammalia > Carnivora > Hyaenidae > Hyaena > Hyaena hyaena. The sequence continues at coordinate 182,683 of NW_024080745.1, read as the reverse complement.
TATTATTTCAACTCATCATTTAGCAGATAACTAAATAAAGCCCAGAGTGTTAAAGGGCTGTCCAACATGATAATTCTCCTAAAGAATCTCAGAATAGTCTAGAAACTCTAGTTTCCTTGAATGGAACCAGCCACGTTTTTTGTTGTTGTGGTTGTTACAATTTTTAAAAAATAACATTAGTTTTAAAAATCTGATTACAAAGGTAATCATGGTTATTACAGAAAATTTGAGAAACAAAGAGAAACACACAAAGTCAAAGTAGCCCATAATTTCTATGTCTAGATAACTCCTGGGAACCTTTTTCTGATTGTATTTATGATTAATATTCAATGGTGTCATAGTTACCCATCCTTTCACAATGCGGTTTTTAAACTTAATATGTTGTGACTTTTTTACGTTGTTTTTTGACTCCCTCGGTATTCTGTTGCAACATCATGTATTATCCACTTAAAGAGTTCATTTTACCAACTAAACCAGGAAGAAACTCTCATAACAATGTGGAGGACTTTTGAAAGTCTACTTGGCTGCGTTTTAAATAAATGTTTATCACAGATAATTTTTTAACTTGTTCTATTGCCTCAGGGTGCATGATGTATGGTGCCTAATGGTGGATCTAAGCAGATCTAAGCAGCCTAATGGTGGATCTAAGAAGTTCCTCAATTTTACACTAATGAGCAAGAGAAAGCATGAGTTATCTGCTGTAGGGTAGATGGCTCCCTGTATATGTGAAAGGAAAACTGTAATAATTCTAGAATGGGCTCATGGGCTATGGCTGGTTTTTCTAGTAGGGTTATGGCACTGGAAAAAGAAATCTATTAGAGGCTCATTAGCTTCCACAGTAGCAAAGGAATCTTGCAGCCAGCTGGGGACCTCCTACAGGATTTGGGACATATGCCTTTTGTTGATGTCTGAAACCATAGTGACTGCATGTTGTGGAAATTAAAAAATCAGCAGCCAGTTGGAAAATAAAGAAACTGAGACAATAGAAGCAGTGTTGGAGCTGTGGGAAAGTGGGCACCAGCCCTCTGTCTTGAGGGGCGCTCACTATTATTTTCCATGGGTCTGACCAACCTCTTGACCAAATTGCCTGGTGGGCATACCAGTGAGGAGGGAGAGGACAGTCCTTTGAGAAGTCATACTAACTGTTTAGGGTAACAGACCCATAGTTGGAAACCTTGTTGCTTCTGCTATGGTGGTCTTGGCTAGAAGAGGCAACGAGAAGCATTTGAAGTGCATTTGAAAGGATATAGAGGGGCGCCTGGGTGGCTCAGTCGGTTGAGCGTCTGACTTCGGGCTCAGGTCATGATCTCATGGTTCGTGGGTTCGAGCCCTGCGTTGGGCTCTGTGCTGACTGCCAGCTCAGAGCCTGGAGCCTGTTTCAGAGTCTGTATCTCTCTCTCTCTCTGACCCTTCCCTGCTCACACGGTCTCTCGCTCTCTCAGAAATAAATAAAATATTTTTAAAAATTTAAAAAAAAAGAAAAGAAAAGAAAGGATATAGGGGGAAAAGAAAAAAGCCAAGATTCAGTTTGGGGTCTCAACTTAATGACTAAGAGGTGAATGGAACGGGAGTTTGCAGTAGCCACTGATGTCTTGGAACTAGAGAAAATGGACATACGCGCATGTATACATTTTGGAGTGGTTGACAAAATGAATCGGTGAGAACGGGCAAGATTTTTGAGAACTCTGTTAAGAGAAAGGAAAGAAGACTGACCAGGTCTGGTGGTGGAGGCCACATTTGGAGAAGCAGGGCAATGCCAGGACCGAAACAGACCCAGAGCTAGACTGTCTGGGACTGCTGGGGGCAAGACCTTACCCTATCGCTTAAGAGGGGTGTGATCTCACGCCAGCTACTCAACCTTTATGAACCTTGATCTACCCATTTGCAAAATGGGGATAGGAATGTTACCTACCTTGTTGGAGTGTTGTGAGAGTTAATAAATTAACCCACGTAAGCTGTGACATATATAAGCAGGGACATGTGTGACAGATAGTTCCTCGTAGCTGTAAACATTATATATGTGTTTGCTTTTATTGTTAAATTGTTATTTTTATTTGAAGTTTATGTATTTATTTTTGAGAGAGAGAGAGAGAGAGGAGGGGCAGAGAAAGAATCCTCACCATCAATGTGGAGCCTGATGAGGGGCTCGATCTCACGAACCATTAGATCATGACTTGGGCTGAAACCGAGAGTCAGATGCTTAACTGACTGAGCCACCCAAGCGCCCCACTAATATAGTTGATAGTTGGGAAGAAATGAAGGGGAGAAGGAAGGATGGCAAGAAAGGAAAAGTCTGTAATAGATTGGGGAAATCCATTCCAAGGTAGCAGTGCATTTATTATATTCCTGTGGATGATCATGTACGGAGGCATGAATTACTTGATAAATAAGGCTCAAAAGATGAAGGAGCAAGTAGGCAAGCTGATTTTAAAAGGAGAAAATACTGTATCCTTTTGAAAATGAGGCTTCAAGAAATGAATTTCCCTTCATTACTGAGAACATTTGCTGAAACATTTTGTCATTCCACTAATTATTCTCTTTGTGGATCGCCACCACTGCCTACTCACATCCAACATTGTGCAAGCCATTTAGCACATTCTTTTTTCTAATTTTCATGTAGTCCAACCTTCTCAATTGTGAGTTAGGAGAGGGCATCGGGGTGTCTTAGATATCTACCCAGTGCTTGGCACATGCAATCCCCCAGCACATGGAAATAGGAAAGCAGACCTATTAGATTTAAAAATAGATTGGATATCTTCTAGGAGTATACTTGTAGGAGTATTCTTTCCTTAGGTAAGTTTCTCCTGTCGGAGAGCACATTCTATCTCCCTGGCAGATTTTCAAGCTTCTTTGCTCTGGAGGAGAGCTGGGGGAAGATTCCCCTTCTGGGACCTCAGACCTGACTAGTAATGGGCCCTGCCTCCATTTCTATGAGGAAGGAGCCCAGGAACGGCTGCACCAGAGACAGTTTCAGACCTACCAGGAGAACCATCAAATCATGTCCCTAAAGAGGAGCAAAGTGAGAATGACTAATGAGCAACAGCCCGGTGACAATCGTGTCAGCATTTTACTAGTAGTTTATGATTTGAAACATGTAATGTTTAGACCGTGTCCCTATGAACTGAATATCGTGTCTTTCCCAAATTCATGTGTTAAAGCCCTAACCCCCAAGTGTGTTGGTATGTTTGGAGATGGGGCCTTTGGGAGGTAATTAGGTTTAGATGAGGTCATGAGGTTGGGGTCCCTGTGATGGGATCTGGACTCTTACAAAAGGAGGAAGACACACCAACGTGCTCTCTCCCAGCCATGTGAGGATGCAGGGAGAAGGCGACCACCTACAAGCCGGGAAGAGAGCCCTCGCCATAACCCAACCATGCTGGCTCCCTGATCTTGGACTTCCCAGCCTTCAGAATGTGAGGAATCGGTATTTGCTGTGGAGACCAGCCAGTCTGCGGTATTTCGTCATAGCACTCCAAACTGACAAAGACACTCGTGCAAATTTCTCATGCGTGACAAAATCATGTGAAAGTCACTCATGTATTCAGTTATGAGAACAAGTAGTTTCACAAATTCCAATGAAAAATAATACTACCAATAATATGGTCAGTACTGACTGGGTGTTTACCATATGCTCAGCTCTGTGGTAAGCTCCCACAAACGTTACTCGATTTGCTCAACATGACCACCTTATGATATAGGCACGATTATCACCCCCTCTTTACAGGGAAAGACCTGAAGCTGAGGGAGGGTGATTCATTTGGCCAAGGTCACAGAGCAGTGACCAGAACAGCATAGATTGGAACCTCACAGGGCTCTTGACTTAGCTATAGGACTTATAAAAAAATATCAATGTGTGTGTGTGTCCACAGATGACAAACTGATTGGAGGCCACGTGGGCAGAGTTTTTATTAGAACGAGGCACAACCACTACCTATAAGGCCTACCGCTCTTCTGGCTGCAGGCGTGTAGATATTTCAGTGAGGCCTGCCGGAAGGAAAGGCTGGATTGTGGCCAACGCTTGTCCGAGGTAGTAAAGAATCAGGGATCATTGATCTCGATTTATAACTCTTCAATAATGGATGGAATCAAGAATGAACTTTAAAAACCTACTAGGATTCATCCAGCTGGCTTTCCCAGAAATAGATGTGTATTTGTGGAATTTGTTTCTGTAATATCTCGTTAATTTTTCAGAGTTCCCGGTGTGCGTGGCACGGATTGCAAGCTGGCACACACGCTCGTGCAAGTTCACTTCAACGAGCAGGCTGTTTCCTAAGCTGTGTCAAGTTATAAACTTGGAGTTGTAAAGCATCGCAATATTAGGATTCCTTGTTTTTTTCTTGCGGAGTTCATTAGCCACCGGCAATTAGCACGTTTCGCTGCACAAAATGGTATCATTTGGCATGTTCTGCCGCCATGGTCATGGATGTGATACTATCAGTTAAACTCCACGTGCCATCTGCTCTCAGGCAAAGATAAAGTGGGATGAAGGGGCTCTTCGGCCATCTCTTACCTTCTTAGCTACAAGAGGCTTGTTTGAAACAAAAATGACCATGTGCAGCACTCAATGTACCTCTTTTGGAGAAACATCATCTTGGCTTTTTGGCTTTTCTGTGGGGTGAAATTAAAGAACCTATATTAGTACTTCGAATGACTAGCGACAGATCATTACAGTACTTTACTAAACCTGCTCTTTTCAGAGTAGCCCAACAGAATTTATCCTGCTTTAATTCTCCTCTTGAGAATCACAGAATGAATATTTATATTTATGCAGATGAAGAAATAAAGCAATGTCACAACTTAAAGGTTGGTCCCCTCTGGCTACCTTAAGGTGACATTGCCCTGCTTGTTTACTCTTGTAGTATTGTTTAGCTTTCTTCTCCCATCACTTGAGGAGAAAGTTATGAAATGCAGTAAAGATATCCAGGAATTTCTTTAAGACAGAAAGTCTTATACCATCCTACCATAAACCATGCCAGCATATACAACTTCAGTAGCTTGGCCGGACTTGATACATGGAGATTGCATGCACCTGATAATCCCCAGTATGGTTAGGAAGATGCCCGAAATAGGGCAATATCAACACTTGTCACCCATCCTTATCCTGGGCTTTTTTTTCCCATTGGGACCATCCAAATAATCCTTGGGAGTTTCTTTAAGTTAGAAGAAAGTCATTATTCAGGAAGGAGAGATTAGATTCTGGCCTCTCGATTTTTATGTCATTTGCATCAACTTGCAATGCTACTCAGAAAAAGCTGGGAGCTGTCTCTTAGGTTTAGACGAAGTGCTCTGATGACTCAATATACAAAATGAATGTCTTGTGGGTCTATCTCCTTTCCATTAAATTCATCAGGAGACCGCAGAAGACTTCAATCGAATGGAAGCAATTACCCAAGCAGCATTTACTACAAAGGATGCGCTTGAGGGACTTTTCCTACTGGAACCCTGAAAGGCAACTGTCGAACTAATTATCTCGCCCCTTCTGACCACCTTATTGATCCTTTTAAAGGGGAGATTGGGTGGAATCTCCGGTCGGGACAAATCAGCTTCGCAACTCTTAGCCCTTGAATGCCTGGTGGTAAATTATTATGTCCAATTTCAACGGCAATAATTGGGGTCTCTGGTCTAATTTCTCTCCGCTTTCCTAACTTTGGGGATCATTTTAGGTCCTTGGGAAAGAGACACAAGTATTCAGAAGAAGATTGAAAGTCTTTATTGAATCCACAATCTTATTATCTGTATCAAATACTAAGTTTTGCTGAATCAGAATCTATTTCAACAATATCTCTAAATGACACGTTTGCACATCAAAGCTTGAGAAGCACTGTGTGTACCATGATTTGGGGACTTGGAGGTTATTCTAAACTCCTTGAGAAGGAGGTATGGTGGGGTAAGGTGGACAATATTGTGCATCTTTTACTATGTGGTATTTCCCGTGACGCTAGGCACACAAAAGAGAACAATTAGTCTGACTTAGAAGCGCCATGCATCGTGCAGACTTTCCTGGGCTCCTTCCGGACATAAATGCAGGCAGCGCTAGATACCACTGAGGTCTGAGGTCCCAGGGGAAGGGACATCTCCCACCTGCCCTTCTGAGGGCTCCCCAGTAAGGGCTGCATGTGAGATAGAAAGATGTCTGTGTTCCTTAGCATGGAGGTTCCCAAATTATACTTGGCATCAGAATTACCTGGGGTGGGGGTGGGGGACTTGGGTGGGGGGTGGGGCTCCACCCCTGAAGTTTCTAATTTAAAAAGTCAGGGATGGGACCCAGAATCTCCATTTCTGATCATTGCTCAGGTTAATATGGAAGCTTGTGGTCAGGGGCCACCAGCCTTTGGGAAACACTGCTCTGGGTGTTAATCCATTTAAAGCATTTGCTTTAAACATGTACTAACTAACTTATGTTTCACTTCTGCTGTGTTTACAACTAGTTCTAATTTCTAGGGGTCTGTCCTTGAGTAGATTGCTTAACCCCTCTTGGTTGTTTCATTTGGGTTAATTTTAAGATAATATTGCAGGTACTGCTAGGTGCTGGGTGTGCTCTCCATTTTTCTTTCTACGAACACCCTGCTTTCCTGGGTGGTGTATGCAGAGTTAACGCACTGACTTGCTCTGAGACCATGTGACTCAAATATGGCAATGAGGTTTAAACAGGAGTTGCAGGATGTGGCTTCTGGAAAAACTTCCTTGAAGGGGACAGAGTTGGTAGCTTCTTCCTTTTTCATATATATATGTTCATTATTTTTGAGAGAGAGAAAGAAACAGAGCATGAACAGGGGAGGTACAGAGAGAGAGGGAGACATAGAATCTGAGCTATCAGCACAGAACCTGGTGTGGGGCTCAATGTGGGGCTCGAACTCACAAACCATGAAATCATGATCTGAGCCAAAGTCAGACGCTCAACGAACTGAGCCACCCCTTCCCCCTGATCTTTGCCCTTCTTGTTGTCTGGAATACGGCTTGATAGCTGGAAGTGTACCAGTAGTCTTGCAAAGATAATAGCAGAACAGAAAAACAGAAGGAGCCTGGCAGGTTGCAGACACCCATTCTGGCCTGGGCTCTGGTCATATTATAGGAGAAACATCCTTTACTTGTCTAGGTCATTCTAGTTGGAGTCTGTTACCTGTAGGCAAATGCTATCCTAACTGATGCAGATCTCTCCATCCTGGACTTCCTTCTCCAAGAACAAGGTCACCTTTTGACATTTGGACCCTTTGTGACTCTTTTGCCGCCTCTTTATGATGAGGTTTCATAATAAGGTCATTAGAGTTACAAGTTCTTACAGTTCTCGCCTTCTTGCTACTTGCCAACCCCATGCCTATGGTGGTTATGAGGATAGAGGGGGCTGAATTAGATAGGAGATGGAAAAATTACAGTGATTTGAATGAGAAATCTATTCTAATTTCATTGGCTATAAGATATTGAGACTGATACATAATAAATGAGGAGTTTGCACATCCAGCCAGGAATTTTCACAGTGCCATTCAAAAGCCATTAGATAACATAAAATGCTGGGAGACTATCAGGGGACCCCCGAAAAGAAATATTAGCAGTTTCCATCATTAAATTTATGCTTCTCTTGATAAAGACCCTAGAAGCATATAATCAGAGTTGGTATTTGAGGAGATAGATGAACCTGAATTGGATGGGCATTGGAAAAATTATAATAATGTGAGTGAGAAATGTAACCGAGTTGGATTTTGGGGAAAAGGTTTACCCTTGACCTTGAACTCTAGATATTTCCTAATCTGGTGAGTATCAGAAATTCGGTAATTTCCTAAGATTCTATAAGCTATAACTATAATCCTATAACTACTTGTGGAATAAAAGGACTAGTCTTCCCCAGCCATGTCTAGGCTGGCTTGGTTTCTCTCCCGTGCTTCCATAGTTACCTGGAGTGATGGTTAAGAATGTAGAGACAAATTGTCTGGATTTTCATCTTAGCTGTGACTGAGGAAGTGAATAGCCTCTCTGGGCCTGAGGTTGCCATTTGTGAAATGTAGACAATAATGATATTTACCTCTTGCGTGAGGATGATTGAAGTTAATCATAACCTTTTAACATAAAGCACTTAGGTTGGTGTCTGGAACTTAGTAAGCTGTCAATAAATGCTATTACATTGATTATTGAATAAACTATGATATAATGCTCTATTTATTCTGTTAGATTGCCAGCTGCTTTGTGCAAGAAACGTGTCTTATTTCTTGATGTGGTGGGTGTTCATTTAGTATTCAATCCATCATTACTGAGGCACACAAATGAGTGAAATACCTCTCTGATGTTGTCCTCCCTGTGGAAAGTGCCTTACTTTACAAGATAGCTTTGCAGATTTATGTCTTATCTCCTCCCGTACCCTAAGCTCCTAGCTTCTGTTCTAAATCCTTCTGTTTAGTATGAGCTCAATAAACATTTGTTGAATAAATGAAACATAAGCAAACCCTCACACACCCAGAGTCGTCATTTGCCATTTCCTGATACGAACTCTTAAAGAATGTGTGGTTGGGTGATAGCAAGCTCCTTGCTGTTCTTTAAATGTACCCTGCCCTTCGCATCTCCACACCTTGGCTCCGGTGGCTCCCATCTGCCTGCCTATCTCCACTTTGCCTGGCAAACCCACATGCATCTCTAAGTTCCAGGGTAGACTCTCTTCCTGCAAAAGTCTGTTCCGATCTGCTCAGGAAAAGCCATCTCTCTATCTCCCTCCCTCGTCTACCCTCACCTTGTCTTTTTACTCTATATGATTTCATTGAGGGCTCATGCTGTGTCTTTTATGTTATAGAACCTAAGCACCTCGAATCAAATAGCACTTGACATAGAGCAGGCATTCAAATAGGCTTCTTAAGGGAATAGACACGCTGATCTATAGAAAGATATACGGACAGTCCTCAAATGAATGTGCTTTTCCATTCTAAGTCATACATAAATAATCACATGCATTCATAATAGCAAAATGCAGTATGAATCCCCCCCTCTCGTTAGAGGTAGTTAATTACTTTATCCATATCTCCTTACCCAGGATGCTTCTGACATAAAGCATTCCTTCGGGAGCACATAGCCCAGGTTTTGGAGTTCAGTTTGCACATATGGAGCAAGGGGAAGACAACTGACTGGCACAGTGTTTGAGCCTTGACCTCGGCTTTGTTGCCTTGGTGTTCAAAACCCAGTGATGCTCTTTCTGGAAAGGTAAGCATGCTTTTGGAAGGGCAGAACAGAATCTTTGTGGACATGACCCTTGTATGTTCATAAGAAGAAGCCCCGGGTTAATAAAAATATCAAGAACCACAGGGGTGATGCTATGAAAACCTAGGAGAACAATAAGAAAGAACATCCGCGTGTAGCAACATGAAGAGACATGAGTTGGTAGAGAAAGCCTGTGCCTGAAACCCCCATGCCTGGTGGTGGACACGAAGAGCCCCATGTCTGTGGCAGCCAGGCCTGTTTGCATCATTGGATTAAAACCATTAATGCAAATGGTTGCAATGAATTCAGAATGACTTTGAACTTAGGCCTCATGGTAAGAGGGGTGTTGGTGATTCCAAACTGGTATCTTAGTTTTGCTGTTACAAATAGAATTGCTTTCTGGGACAAAATGTCATGCGTGCAGGAACATCTAGTCTCGTTCTGGACTGATTATTTCCTGGAAACAATTACTGTGGTCAGGTCAGAATTTTTTATTTCCCTCCCCCAAACAAAATGGTGTGTGTGTAGGGTAGTGGCATCCTGTGTGGAAGGGGCTGGAGAGAAGGTTTTGAAACCTAATTTCCTCAGAGGGAGGCTCAGCGAGGAGATGGACTAAATAAATGCAGAAATGTTTGGGGTGTGGCTGGCAGCCCACTGTCTCTATGTAAATACAGTACAACTTATGCTGCCCTTATTTGTCTGGAACAGCACAACTAAACAAACATCCTTGAAAAATGCATTTTTCTTTATGTTTGCTTGTTTGATGCTAGGCTCTTCTGCTTATTTGCTTCAGGATGAAACTCTGGACCCAGGAGGTTGTGTGGCCTTGTACCTGACCCAGACTTTGCAGCCCTCTTGGGCTTGCCAGCCTTTCCCCTTCTCCTCTCCCCTCCCCTCTCCAACCCACACCCCATTCAGAAACCCAGACAAAACCACGCTAACCTTGAGTTGCATTGGCCCAAGCCAGTCATATCTGAAGGGACTAGTCCCATAGTTGCTGGAATAATCTTATCTCCTTTCTGGTAGCAGAATGTCTTCTGAGTCTATCTTCCATGGAAGATCCAAAGGTCTGTGGTGTGGGCTGGGACAGCAACAATTTAGAGAATCCGGAGAATTCTCGCCCCACTGCTGAGCACGCCACACACCCATGCGTCAACAGTCAACAAGGAGCCTACGCTTACAGCTTACACGTTGATGCTGAAAGAGTTTCTGGCTGGTGGAAACGTGTCCCTAGCCCCCACACTGTGGGTCTCAAATGCATACACATAGTAAAGAATAGATTGGTCTTGGTAAATATTTTATTCTAATTTAAAAGAAGTTGGCACTTATTGGCCACCTAAGTATGTTAACATCATTATCAAATAGATTTTCCCAAGCACCCTGCGAAGTAGAATTTACTGTTCTCATTCTAGAGCCAAGAAAGCTGAAGCTTATATGGAGAGATAAACAACTCACGTAAGGTTGTGTTGCTAGTGAACAGAGCCAGAATTCAAAGTTCAGATATGCAAGTTGGACTTGTCAATGGGGAGAAGAGAAAGACACTACACACCATAGTAGAGCACTGTTTATTTATTTGCTTGTTTATTTATTTATTTGGTTTAATTGATATAATGTTTGTTACTTTGTGTAGAGGAAGAAATGGAGTGGATTGAATGGAAGGTCCTTGAAAGATAGATCCATGTCCTAAACCCTGGAACCTGTACGTGAGATCTTACTTGGATAAAGTCTTTGCAGATGTAATTAAATGAAAGACCTTGAGATGAAATTGCTCTGGATTATCTGGGTGGGCCCTAAATGCATTGACACGTGTACTAATATGAGACGGGATGAGAGAGAGAACAGACATAGAGAGGAAAGAAGGTTATCTGAAGACAGAGGCAGAGATTAAGGTGGTGCAGCCCTCGCCAAGGAACACCTGGATGGAGAAGCAAGGAAAAGTCCCTCCCTAGAACCTTTGGAAGGAGCCCAGCTCTGGATTTCTGGCTTCTGGAACCGTGGCAGCAAAAATTTCTGTTGTTTTAAGCCTTTTGGTTAGTGGTGATTTATTATAGAGGCCAGAGGAGACTAATAAAGGAGGTAGCGCAAGTGAGTGGCAAGGGCACCAGACTTACAGACTCCATTCCCAGCTCTGACTTTCATTACATTTGACCTTAACATGTGGCCTTCTGGGGCCTCAGTTTCCTTATGTGGAAAACACCTGTAGCGAGACCCTTTCTGTGCCTGGTGATCCATAAATCAAGGATTTAGGAGCACTGCTCTCAAGTTCCATCCCAGTGGCCAGTGGGTGGGAGCACTAATTATACGGTGACCTTTATCTGGGCAGAAATGGTTGAAGATGAATAATTCAAGATTCTCCTTTAGAAATATGACTAATGCATCATTTGCTTTTTTGCGGTGGGCTTAAACCACGAACTGTTGGCTTCTAATTCCTGGGTGCAAATTTTAAAGGAAAATAGTGAAAAATACTAGAGATTACGGGGACTAGCAGCTGCCGTATGGTGACACGTATGACTTAATGGCATAAAAATCTAATTGAAGGCAGTCTATTTTGGACAAAGCATAACCTAATTCTTCCTCCTGCCAGGAATGGTGCCAAGTGGTTTCTCATCAGGCAAGCTTATCAGGCCTCATTCCTCAGATGTGCTAGTCCTTGCCTGATAGTAAAATTCATGGTAAATATGCTTTTTCCAGCAGGTAGATTTCTAGCATTTGTGCGACTAGAATGGGTAGGTATTCTGTTTTAAGAACCACCATGTTTTATTCTATGTGGGAGACACAGAGCAGTTTGGAAAGCTTGTCTAGTGCTATGGGTTGATTATACGGAGAGGAGCAAATTAAGAATCAGCAAGAATCTTTTAAAAAATACCCTTTTATTTTTATTTTTTTCTTATTTTTTATTTTATTTTTAAAGAGAGAGCATAGGCAGGGGAGAGAGGGGCAGAGGGAGAGAGAGAGAAAGCATGAGCAGGGGAGAGGGGCAGAGAGAGAGAGAGAGCACGAGTGAGGGAGAGAGGCAGAGGGAGGGACAGGATCTTAAGCAGGCTCCACATTCAGCACAGAGCCCTACACGGGGCTTGATCCCACAACCCTGGGATCATGACTTGAGCCAAAATCAAGAGTCGGATGCTCAGCTAACTGAGCCACCCAGATGCCCCAAATATCCCCTTTTAAGATAACCAACAGAGGAATGACAACGCGACTGCCCGTTGGTGAAATCTGGGATATATTTTTCCATTACAAGTGTCAGAAGATTATTGGGAACTTGCCTTTGCCTGTTTGACTATAATTTCCAGTTCAAATTTCTCCCAAAATGTTCCATTTTCTAGAATCCAGCTGAGAAGACGGAAAGGACGGGGAGCATGTAGCCCTTGCCGAGGGCCTGGTTCATAGCACCTCCTCATGAATGTGGACCGAACAAACACAAGAGTCATCCCTGACAAGCCAGTTCCAACCCCGAGCAGAGCCAGCCTGTGGCCTCTCATCAGCGTGGTGAACACCCAAAGCTGTGACCTCCAGCGCTCACTCAGCGGTTGTCACCAACTCTCACAATCTTTCCAGGCTACTGTCTTTGCCGAAAGGGAGTCACAGTACCAGCCAGAGGACTTGTGCAAATCCCCAGCAAGTCCAGGTCCGTTCGGGAGATAAACACAAATCAGACTGGGAAGACGGGGAAGGTTAAAAGGTGTTGGAGGGAGAAAAGTAAGTAGCTGGGGGAGAAAATATAAAAACACAAAAGGGATCATACAATTTCCCCTGCAGACTCGTCCTAACTTAACTCATCAACTGACTTCCTTTTTTCTTTTTCTCTTTTTACATCATCATTATTATTTTTTAAAATATAATTCATTGTCAAATTGGCTTCTATACAACATCCAGTGCTCATCCCAATAAGTGCCCTCCTCCATGCCCATCACCCCCGTTCCCCTCTCCTCCACCCCCATCAACCCTCAGTTTGTTCTCATTATTTGAGAGTCTCTTGTGGTTTGCCTCCCTCCCCCTTTGTAACTACTTTTCCCCTTCACGTCCCCCCGTGGTCTTCTGTTAAGTTTCTCAAGATCCACATATGAGTGAAAACTGACTTCCTTGTTTCTTAAAGTTTTATTAAAATCCTATGTGCCAGGCTGAGTTCTAGGCACTAAGGATGTAGAAATGAACAAAACAGACATGACCCCTGCTTACAGGGAGCCTCCATTCTAGGAGAGCAGATGCCAGTGGAAGATGGAACAGTGTAACATGGTTCTTGCTGTGAAAGGAAGCTGCAGGGCCACCCTCACCCTCTGGCCATGCCCAGCTCAGTCCCCCTGAGACCACAGTCTCTTCTTCTAATTAACAACATGCTGCCTATCTTCTCATAAAGGGCGAAGAAGTTGTAACTGTGTGAGGTGATGGATGTTAACTAAATTTACAGTGATGATCATTTTGCTATAGACACATCGATCAAATCATTGCATTATATACCTTAAACTTAGATGATGTTATATGTCGGTTGTATCTCAATAACATTGGGAGAAAAAAAGAAAGTGCAATATAGTAAAATATGATACTATGGAGTGTGAAATGTTTCAAAAAAGCACCCCCCCCCAACAATCAATATGCAATCTATTAGTCTCTAGTTAATACACTTCTAACCACTTTCAGGCTGTGCAAGAGGGTGTTCTCCCTCACTGGTGTTGCTCAAGATTTAGAGACAGTGCTAGGCGTGTGTCAGGTTTTGAATAAGTCTGTGGAGGGTATAAATCGTATTGAATCTATGTTCAGACACCTCCGATGAACTTCAGGTGATAGATCCTTTCACTGTGAAATCAGAATATCTTAGAAAAAATAAGTCCGTAACGTAATGTGCATATAGGAAGTGCTTAATGAATGAATGAGTCCAGGGTTTCTTAAAAAAACAAACAAAAATTTAAAAAATATTTGAGTTGTTCTATTTATCACATCAAAAGCCTATTAGATGAATACTATTTGCATCCCCATTTCACAGATGCAGATTTTGAGGTTTTGAGTTAAGAACCATGCCCGAGACCACGTTGCCAGAGAGAATCAGAAATGGGGTTCAAACTCAGGGGGTTCGGTTCTAAAACTCCTAACACTATGTTGTGCTACTTCAGATCTGGCTTGGGGGTGGAGGGGAAGGGGTTGGCATTCAAAGTTTTTGACTGATTTCTTCCTCGAGAGAGATTTTCAAATTCCTTGCCATTTGGTTTTCATGCTGATGTTACTGTTGCAGGACTTTTTACCCAGGATCCGTCGCCTCGCCGCTTCGAAGAACGAAGAGGACCCAAAATGAACAGCAGACAAAAATTTATTCGAATATAAGATTAGAAAGAGAGACTAGTAGAAAAGCTTTCTTTACAGAGAGGGGACATTCGAAAGCGAATGCCCCAGGACTTTAGGGGAGGGTCCTTGTTCTGTAAGGTTCTGGTCAGCCCTCCCCCTTCGTTTCCCCCTTCTTCCTTCCCAGGTTCTACCCCGGATCCCTCTAGGTGCTGGGCTGTCCATTCCTGATTGGCTCATTTCCATTGTATGAGGGGTGGTCTATGGCCGTACTTAGGTCTTTTGTCAAAGCCCTGGGGGAAACCTGAGGGGAGTAGGTGGGGTCTGTTACATTCCTAAGAGGAACCTTTTGCCGGAGGGCTTTGCTGTGGTCAGACACCCCCAGCATTGTTCAAAAATAGCTGTTTTCCCCCAGCCAGGGACCTCAGGTCCTATCCTTCTGCCCCTCTCTGCCTACTTAATCCTATCTTCTCCTATCATATTACCCCATTTGCTAATTTGAACATATTTAGCTTTTCTTCAGAGCACTGGGAGAAAGTCTTGTTCTCCTAGGTGTGGTATGTATGTTTCCCTTTTCAGCCTCAGGGAAGACTGACAAATTAAGTGAGATGGATAGCTTTCTGTTACAGATTTTAAGGGGGCCAGAAAGATCTCCCTACCCACAAAATCTCCCTGTTTGCTTCCTGATGTTTAAAATCCCACCAACGCACCTTCATTGCTTGGTTTCAAGTCCTGTCCTCTGTCAAAATGCAAATAAGTCAGGGATTGATAAGTGACATTGTAAGTCAAGCTGCCTGGCAGCCTGCCTGCCGACTGACTAAGTCACCCAGGCGCCCCGCAAGCTGTTCCTTTGAATTTACCCAAACTAGTTTTGTTATCGTCTTACAAAGATTAAAGGCAAATAAGAGGTCTCTGCCCTCAGGAAGGTCTGGACTCTGGAAGCAGACAAACGTAAAAGAAATGCAAAAGTGTCTTAGACATAGGTGCACAGAGGAATTCCTCCCCCAAAAGGGAGGAATACACTGCTCTACTTGGAAAGATGAGCACAGATGTCCCTGAAGCCTAAAGCCCTTCACACCTTAGTATAAATGAACTACAAAGATTTTCTTTTTTTCCAGAAGGTGTATTTTGGTGATAGAAGATTTGGAGTGAGTGAGTTCAAAGGAATATTACAGAAGGAGAAAGAGAATGACAGCAAGAAAAAAAGTTCACAAAGAAAAACTTGGAATGAAGTTCATAACACTGAGCTGATTTCAGAACTGAGAGTAGATTGGACCCTTCTCACCTATATTAGCCTGCCCAATTGTCAGGCCATGTGTTAAAACCACATAATAAAAGAAGAATCAGTATTTTTGCAAAAGGGTTCATGTCTATCTATAAGGCAAAAAAGATTGTTGTGACGGACTGACAGGCATATAGGCAGGCACTTCCTCACTGAATATACCAGACATCAGCAAATTTGTTTAATAAACTGCCAGGAAGTTAACGTTTTAGGCTTTAGGAGCACTATGGTCTTCATAGTGACTCTGTCTTGGCGTCCGCCATTGCCCTGTAAAAGCCCAAGGCCATTTTTCAAATGAGTGGGTGTGGCTTCAGTAAAATTATTCATGTAAACAGATAGGGGACTGAATTTGGCCCATAGGCCATAGTGTGCTAGCTCATGGTTTATATCGTTTAATAGACATATTAATTAATTAATTATTTTGTTTATTTAATTTATTTAAAAACATTTTTTTTGAGAGAGAGAGACAGAAAGCATGAGCAGGGAAGAGGGGCACAGAGAGAGAGAGAGAACTTTCATCAGGCTCACACTCAATGTGGAGCCCCACGCATGGCTCGATCTCACAACCATGAGATCATGATGAACTGAAATCAGGAGTTGGATGCTTAACCAACTAAGTCACCAGGCGCCCTGCAAGTTGCTCCTTTGAATTTATGAAAACTAGTTCTGTTATTGTCTTACAAAGATTTGACCTGTCAGTAAAAATTACCTGCCTGTGATCTTTTGCAAATGGCTGGATGAGTCCATTACTTAAACTATATGTCCACTAACTCCATCTTATAATGAGAGCTGGACACAGATTTTAGCTGCTCTAGGAAGCATTTTTAAAATTTAGAACTCTCATATATTTCCATCCCTGATGGCTTCTTTAATCAACTATGTACTCAAAATCTCCACTCTGAGGATCCATGGATCCTCAAACTCAACCTGCCCAAACTTATAGTCAAGACCTGTAGGGACACCTGGTGGCTCAGTCGGTTAAGAGTTCAACTTTGGCTCAGGTCATGATCTCAAGGTTTGTGGGTTTGAGCCTTGCATCGGGCTCTGTGCCGAACGTTTGTTCAGAGCCTGGAGCCTGCTTCAGATTCTGTGTCTCCTTCTCTCTCTGCCCTTCCTCTGCTCGCATTCTGTCTCACTCTGTCTCTCAAAAATAAATAAATGTAAAAAAATTAAAAAAAATCTATAACCCACTTTTCCCAATTCTTCTCCTCTCTCACCCTTCCACACATGGTTATCTAGATCCATGCATGGAGCTATCTGCCACCCAGTGATGCAAACCAGAAGCTTGGAGGTCATTCTTGACCACTTCCTCCCCCTCACCCCAATGGTCTACTATTCACAAAGTCAAGGCGATTCTACCTCCTAATCTCTCCTAAACTGAGATACTTCTTTTTAACTCCAGTGCGGTCATCAAAGCCTAACCTACTAACTTCTCATATCTGAACATTTTAATGGTTCTGCTGGATTCTGCTCTCACCTAAATGTCATGTCCACCCTGTATTTATCTGGCCATATCCATCCAGTCAGTGGTTTCAGACTGCTCTTAGGGTAAGGAATAAAATCCTCAAACACCCTACTAGACTTTGCATTACTGACTCTAACAAACATCTTCATTTTCCTTGGAGACTACTCTCTTTTCCCCTTTCTCTGAAACATCTGAATTAGGTATCATTTTAGACCTTTATTTTGGTTTGTGCTTGTGGAAGATGTGTATTGATCATTCTGTTCTTCACCAAATTTTGTATCTGTACCCTTTGCCAAGTAACACTCCCGTGCTCTCCCGTGTTGGTGACACATAATTTCCTACCCGTGAGTTTGGTCAAGTGACTTGCTTTGGCTAGTAGAATGAAGAGGGATACTGAGCCCAGTCTGCAAGAGTGTCTTCCTGAACCTCTCCCTCCACCGGAAGAAGAATATACACTTTGGTTCCATGAAAAGGATGAGGAATATGCAGAGAGGAACTACCAGCTGAGACCAGCCTACATCAACTCATGCCCAATAAATATATAAGAATATTGCTGGTTGTTGTTTTAAGCCACCGGGTTTGGGGTGGTTTGTCGTGTAGAAATAGCTCACTGATACACTAACACAATAATCTGCATTTTCTTGTGTGGTTTTATAAAGGTCCTCAGCCTTAGTTGATACATTTAGGTTGGGGTTGGGGGGTGGGGTGGGAGCGAGGAGGGTGTGGGAGGGGGGTGGGGGTATTAAAAGGGTTAAAATCAACAAAGAAGGCATACAGGGATCTCATTCCTCCAAGGGAGAACAGCAAATTTTTGCCTGAGGATCAACTCCAGTAATAATTCCTGACAATTTCTCCATGACTTTGCAAATAGAATAAGGGCTTTCTTGCCAACCCTCAAATATGGTGGATGAACTTGAGCATGGATCTCTTCCTTGCTCTTCAGCCCCGGGAGGGATGGCAAACCCACCGTTGCATCCCCAGGGACCATGCTGAGAATCCCAGGGCTAGTTTCTGAAGGGACACAGTCTACCTGCTTCTTCCATAAAGACACAGTCTGTCAGAAGAGACCCTTTAAAGGTCTTCCCAGCTTTAAACGGCACATCTTGCTCTTTTTATCCTTGTCTCTGAATTTCTCTTTGAAAAGCTGTTGAACGTTTGTGGCCTTTATATTTTCTCAGACTGACAAAACCAATTACTAAGTGGATGTTAATTAAGCCACAGGGCCAAGTCATTGGCAATTCAAAATGAAAACGATGACTGCATGTGGCTGTCATACCTTGCCCCCAAACGCCACAGCAAAATGCTGTGCCTTTCAAGGAGACTCTTGAAATTAAGACTCTCTCACCCATAAATGTTAAGTGACTCGGGGGCTGTAAAGCAAAGTGTCCTGATTAATGTGCCATCAGGTCTGCTGTGTCAGAACAGCAACAGGGAGTGAAAAGTCAGCAGTGGACAGTTTTCATAGCATTAGTGCAAATAAAGGCATGCACAGATGGCTGGATGTGATTCTCTCAGAATCCATGTTTCAAATATATGTTTTAGTTTTGCTTACATCCACCCCGAATTCCAAAGCAGACATCTGGAAAGGAGAGGCAATGAACTCTCCTAGCTAAAATGTTCTGGATGTTTTCTTTTTGGTGGGGGGAGGTGGAGAAGATAAGATATTTGAACAATTCATTCTTTCTCTGCTTTTAAATGAGCCATAAGAGGTTGTCTTCAATGGCCTGGGTTTGCAAGATGGCCGCCTTTATCTATCCAATGCCTGACAGACCATCACTAACCTGACCCTCTACTCTAGAGGAAGAAAGTGAACTAGGCCTCTAATCTCCCTCCTCTCCAAACTACTTAGAGGCAACATGTCCTGAAAAGTGTGTGTCCCCTCAGCAATGACTTCCTGTGCTGTCTCCCATCACAGGACCCCCTGGCCTATGGGGTAATGTGGCAACCCAGAGACCTATCTTGCTTTGCAGCGCTCCGAATGAGCGCAGGAGGCTCCTTGCTGTATTGACTGAGGACCAGGAGGCCATAGGGCAAGGCTGGGTGGTGAGTGGCCTCCTTTTGGGGAAGAGAGGCCTGGGAAAGAGACTCCCCACTGATGGGCTGAAGCAGGGGAAGGGGCTCAAATGAGATTGCATGCGTTCAGGGTGGTATGGCCGTAGACAGGGGAAGAAGTTCAAACAGCCAGGTGTGTTGAGGGCCCTTTGGGGATCTGGAGGTAATCTTGGTTGGAGCATCAAGGGCAATGGGGAGTGTGAAGAATTCTTGGGCTTCCAGGTAGACTCCTGGAGAGGTAACATGGAGAGCCCGCAGGGTCCTTACCGCTTCCAGGCTCCTTCCTGGTGGGCACGTCCAAGGTCTCTTGCTGAGGCAGTGAATGTCAAGTCCCACAGCCATTGCCCCTTAATCTCCTGTAAGTGGGAGAGGTAGAGATGCAGTCTGGGGCTTGCTGGTCAAAGTGGAGAAGATTCTCCCGGTTCTCACAGTGCTTCCTTGACAGACTCCTTAGGGGGAACTGAGGAGAGGCCCTGCAGCCTCTTATCTGCACCTCTGGGCAGGGTGGCTCCATCCTTTGCACACAGCTAAGAGGCCCCATTGCCAGAAGCTTCCAGGGGACATCATTGGACTTGCTGTTCTCAGAACACACCGGGGTTGTTCAGTTTCTGAATTCAAGTGCCACTGTGCCTCAGGTATGTCTTCATCCCTTTCCAGGGGAAAACTTTACATGCACTTTTTTTGCATCTTTAGTGAGGAAGGACAGAGCACACAGTCTGCTGCAAATGAGGGAGACAGACGTGAGAAAAAAGGTATCTGAAATTTCACATGAAAACCTCTAATTTGTCACAGGACCTAGGTAGAGACCAGTTATTAGTACCCTTTAAGTTTTGAGGATAAATAATGTAAGTGATGCCAACCTTCCCATCTGAATAGTTTGTATGTTGAAATCTGTTTACTGTTTACTTATTATGCTTTCCAGATTGAAACAAAAAATGTTTTAAAAACATTAGTGACCTATGAGACTTTTCGGAAGCCACAAAGCTCAATGCCTTTTGATTATTCTAAGACAACTAAATATACATTAACATTTCTTACATTCTCTATCTATCTATCTATCTATCTATCTATCTATCTATCTATGTTATGCTTTGGTGTATTTCAGGGATATAAGGATATAAGAACAAGAAGAACAGGGGCGGCTGGGTGACTCAGTTGGTTAAGCCTTTGGCTCAGGTCATGATCTTGCATTTCTTGAGTTCGAGCCCTGTGTTGGGCTCTCTGTTGTCTGCAGAGAGCCAGCTTTGGATCTTGTGTGCCCTCTCTCTCTGACCCTCCCCTGCTCACACTTTCTGTCTCCCTCTTTCAAAAATAAATAAATAAAAGCTTATATATATATATATATATACACACATAAATATATATTTAAGATATATATATATTTATTTATTTATTAAAAAAAACAAGAACAATGTCCCTTCCCTCAAGATTTAAATTACAGAATGAAGTACGGTTTCAGACATTGCTGTAAAAGATTTTGGAAAAGACATTCTGGGTTTTGTCTATGTTCGTGTTTTGGAAAAAGAACTTGCAAATCTGTAAAGAAAAACCCAGATGTCACCCAATGCCTTACTTCTTGTGATTAGAGGTTTTTCTAGGATTCACTAAAGCAGAATGACCTCTCAATTACCATCTTCTCATGCTCAAGGTAAACTGATTCTACCATTTGACAACTTGACGCACAGCAACATGGAAAGGACTTACTACAGTGCCATTATTTTGCAGTTTCCTGTAAGAAGAAAGTTGCTTTGCATGGGAAAGCATTGATCCTTACCCATCCTGCTAACAATTGCATAAGAGTCATCTCTCAATTATTTACAGGACTGCAGTGGGGCTGTGGATCACATACTATAACTATCTTCCTTTGCCATGGGCAATGTGGGAAGTGGTTTCAGACTGTGCATGGCTTGTTTACAGATGAAATATCAGTAGTTGACCACCTATTCTGAGATCTCTAATAATAATTTTAGCAAGTCTGTAATTCTAAAGCAAAACTCAGCCATCTGGAATGCACTGGGAATGAACACATTGGAATAGCCACATTTTAAGGATAACTAATAATTTTCTTTAGGGCTCTATGATTTTAATTGCACTGACAACACTTTGAGTAGATCTTTTTCTACAATGTATTATTTACCTCCTCAACTTGATATAGAGAACACTGAACAGCTGTAAATCTTTTCTTGACGACCTAGCCTCCTTATGCTGATTATCACTCATAGTACTAGTAGACATGCAGTGGTTACTATGTTTATCATAATTTTGTGGAGAATACAATCCTTGTTACAGATTTTTATAGCATATGACTAAACGGGCTCACACTGATATGTTCTCAAATTCTTATTCATTATTCCTCATTACAGCCTATGGCAGCTACTGTCCCTTTTGTTTCTTCCAATCTATTTCAGGCATAGAAGTCCAATGACTCTATGTAGAGAGGATTCATAAGCTCTTAGGTTTACTCTCACCAATAAACAATCGGAGCCCTATGTTATGATGTTGTCATGACAATACTGTGACATTGATTTTGGGGACTCTGCATGCTCTTATATTTACTCCCTGGTTCTCATCTGGTTTAAGGCCGAATGAAAACTAACAGATACTAGATTTTAGACTGGAGAGTTGTTCAAGGAACTACTTAGATACAAATTAAAGTCAATTCAACTCTTACCTACAAAAGAAATCTGCAATTCTTAATACTGAGTTGCTGAGGGGCTCCCGAGTGGCCCAGTCCATTGAGTGTCCAACTTTGGCTCAGGTCATGATCTCATGGTTCATGCGTTCAAACCCCACCTTGGACTCTGTGCTGACAGCTCAGAGCCTAGAGCCTGTTTCAGGTTCTGTGTCTCCCTCTTTCTCTGCCCTTTCTCCACTTGCATGCTCTCTCTCTCTCTCAAAAATAAATAAACATTAAAAATACTAATTTGCTTTAATATTTTGAGCTGAGTTAGAAAACTTCATGTGTAGAACAAAAATGTGTGATGTACCTTGTTTTGGGGATGATGGAAGAGGGGGATACCCACGAAGAAACTTACATTTTGGTTACGGCAGGGTTAAACTGATTTTGTCTTTAGATTGATAATTTCTGGCTGCTGCTTGAAAGTCTGCTACCAGCTTTGCTGAAGAAGAATGAAGAGGCTCATTCTGACCATTGATGAAAAGGGAGATATTAGGGGTCCCTGGGTGGCTTGGTTGGTTAAGCATCTGACTTCGGCTCAGGTCATGATCTCGCAATTTGTGGGTTTGAGCCCCGCATCGAGCTCTGTGCTGACAGCTTGGGGCCCGGAGCCTGCTTCAGATTCTGTGTCTCCTTTTCTCTCTCTGCTTCTCTACCCTTTGTGCTCTATCTGTCTCTCAAAAATAAATAAACATTTAAAAAAAACCCGAGATATTAGATTTATTTTCAGGTCCTGAACAGGAGCGGCCAATTCCTCATTCCCCCAAGAAACAAATGGTTGAGTTGAGGACTGAAGATACAGGTACTTTCACATACATACACACTCAGGAAATTGTATTATTTTCTCCTTTATAGCCAAGTCCAAGTTCTAGGCTGTAACACCATAAAGGGTTCAGTATGTTTCCATAGGCACTTGCAGAAGAGTTTTATCAGAATTCTTAGTCCTTGGGTTTCCCCTTAGCCCCTGTGACTTCTTTCTCCTCCTCTGAGGGTTTAGGATACTGCTTTGGATTTCATTTCTAGTTGTTGTGGCCAGTAGGAAGTCATGATGCCCCATACGACATAAAGGTCATTATATACTATTGATTGGCCAGAGTCTCAAATATTGGAACTAAAGCAGTAGTAACCGCTGACATGACTCAACACGAAACTGGAGAAACTTGAAATACAGCAGGTCTCTGGGAGGCAGTTTGCAGAGAGCGGAGAGCCCAGTAAACCACCTGCGGGCTGTCCCCACCTCACTGCCAGCTAGCCTGTGACCCTCTCTGTCAGCCTCCAGGCCACGTTTATGAAAGGCCATCAGAGGGCCTCCTTCCCTGGGTGGTTGCAGGATTGAGCTCCTGGGAGGCCCTCCCTAAATGATTACCCCCATGGATCTGGTAAGGAGTCAAAAGGTAACAGAAAAGGTAAGGCTAACTCTTCTCCTTCATATTCTCTGAGAGACAAACTCAAATACATGATTATTAAAAAGAAGCTTTACCAGCCTTTGACCTCCCAAGCTTTGTAGGAACCTAGGAAACACCACCCACACTGTCGGGGAAGGAATCTCTGTGTCCTCAAATTTAAACCATGCCGATTAATGATCCACCCATTCTACTCAGACCTGGAGAGACCAGCCAGCCAGAACCAAGAGAAGCTGGTAGCAACAGGATCTAAACAAGTGGAAAGCGTGAGAGGGAAATAGCCCCAGCATGTTGCCTTTCCTACCCATGGGATGGTCTTCTTCGGAAGGCGACAATTTCCAAATGGGTCCTGACAAGGGAGTCAGCAGATCCAGTGGGAGTTGCTGGGCAAAGGCTGGCAAAGGCTCGGAAGAACACGTTCCACACAATGGAACCCTCCAGGCCAAATGCAGGTGAACTTGAGGCAAGTCTAAATGAGGAACTGGCCTTTCCCCTCCTTAGAGACGTTTCTAGTTACTTTTTATGAAAAAGCCTAAAAGAAAGCAAGTTCAGAATCTAAGACTGAGACTGGCTAAGACGAAGTCAGTTGATTTGTTTTTGTTGAACGATGGACCATCCAATTCAGAAATGATGCAAAGGCGGCTTTTTTCTTGCCTCCAGGTGTTCAGTAATAATCACTGATTGTTCAGTGAGGTGGCTCTATTCTGTTTACTTTCCCTAAAGTTGTGCGAATCGTTCCTTTCAGCCTGATTTTGCTTGAGTCTTAAAACATTCTGTGTGGATCTATTCAATGCATGGGCTGTTTTGATAAGCACTGAATAATAAGGGAAATGATCATTGTACTTGGGAACAAATCTGTGAGCATTAATCTTTAAGTAATTAAAATGGGAATGGGAAAATATGTGTAGGTCCACCATTCCCATTTAAGCAGGACCCAAGAATGTATGCAATGCTCTAAAATATTTCTGCAGAATCTTTATAGAAAGAAATTCAGACAAACTTGAATTGAGCCTAATTTACTGATGTGTTCGTTGCTTAGCATCAGGACATGTACTTCTTGTGAAGGTTTCTGTCCGTCAGTGGTTCTCAGAGTGGAGTCCCAGGAACAGCAGGGTCCCTGCATCAGCATCTCTTGGTAACCGGTTTGGAGGGCAAATTTTCACCCTCCCCCCACCTCCTGACCTGAGCTGGGGTGGGGCTGGCTGTGTTTAAACAAGCTCTCCTGGGGAGATTTTTACACTTGTTAGAAATCTAAGAACTGTTACCTTAGGGAAAACCGGGTCTAATTTCATACATGTTGGCTTTGTGAGAAACATTGTATTAGTCTTTAATGGTCTCATTCTGGCCTTATTAGAACATCATCCACTTAGAACTTTGGAAAATCACTTGACCTCCTCCCTTTTCAACCATTACCACCATCACCGCCACCAAACCAAAAGTGAGGCATCAATGGCATTTCTCTATTTCACCAGCAGGGAGCCAGTATAAAAAAAAGAGTCTGAGCTCCTGCCAAGGCTAGAAATGAATTGTTTCACTTTAGGAGGAAAGAAAAATGAATAGAGTGTTTTAGCTTTTTGTTTGTGGACCGAAGGTCGTACTTTATCTCCTAGTCTCCTCACGCATGCATGATTGTAAAACCATCTCTCCCAGGGGACACGATAATGGAATATTTGATCCCCATCCAGAAACTTCCAACCTCTGGTTGCAACTTAAATAAGAAAATTAAGAGTCTCTACAGAAAGGTCGCAAAGTTATTACCAAGAAAAAAAAATAGCTCAACTTCTAAGGAGAAGGGTAGTAAGGAGGAACTTTGGATGGGGAGGGGGCCCTGTCTGACCAGACAATCCCTAGGTCAGTTTTTCCTTCAAGGCCCTGGAGCAACTCTGCCTTGAAAGTGATGGTGGCCCTTCAGGTCTCAGTGTGGCACTTGAAGATTCTCTCCCACACTGTAGAGGGGGGAGCTTTCTGCATGCTTTGGCCGCCAGCCTGGGTTATTGGATCAGGATAAATCTTGGTTGCAGAGA
This sequence comes from Hyaena hyaena, assembly GCF_003009895.1. Lineage (NCBI taxonomy): Eukaryota > Metazoa > Chordata > Mammalia > Carnivora > Hyaenidae > Hyaena > Hyaena hyaena. The sequence goes on along the minus strand of NW_024080745.1, from coordinate 157,329 downwards.
AAGTCACCTGGGAGGTTTCCCCTGCAAGGTCTAAAGCCCACAAGCTATTTTTCTTTCACGAATACCCACATCTGAGAAAGCTCTGGAGTTCTCATTGGTCCTCTAGCTTAAAAAAAATTACCCTGACATTAAAAATTAAGAGATTTTACAGAAAAATTTGGATTGCAATCTATTTTAAGAAAATGTTTATTTTTGCAATCCCTATAGAAATAACACAGCTTTCTTTGCAGTGCTATAACAAACAATCCTAAAATTTGTATGGAACCACAAAAGACCCTGAATAGGTAAAGAAATCTTGATAAAGAAAACCAAAGCAGGAGGCATCACAATCCTGGACTTGAGCTGTATAACAAAGCTGTAATCATCAAGACAGTATGGTACTGGCACAAAAACAGACACTCAGATCAATGGAATAGAATAGAGAACCCAGAAAGGGACCCACAAATGTCTGGCCAACTAATTTTTGACAAAGCAGGAAGAATATTCAATGGAATAAAAACAATAAAGACAGTTTCTTCAGCAAATGGTGTTGGGAAAACTGGACAATGACGTGCAGAAAAATGAACCTGGACCACTTTCTTACACCATACACAAAAATAAACTCAAAATGGATGAAAGACCTAAGCATAAAATAGGAAGCCATCAATATCCTAGAGGGGAAAGCAGGCAACAACCTCTTTGACCTTGGCCACAGCAACTTTTTACTCAACACATCTCTGGAAGCAAGGGAAACAAAAACAAAAATGAACTGTTGGGACCTCATCAAAATAAAAAGCTTCCACACAGCGAAGGAAATAATCAGCAAAACTAAAAGGCAACCAATGGAATGAGAGAAGATATTTTCAAACGACATATGAAATAAAGGGTTAGTATCCAAAATCTATAAACAACTTATCAAACTCAACATCCCCCAAAACAAAGAATCCAGTGAAGAAATGGGCAAAAGACATGAATAGACATTTCTCCAAAGAAGACACCCAGATGGCTAACCAAAACATGAATAAATTCACTCATCATCAGGGAAATACAAATCAAAACCAGAATGAGATACCACCTCACACCAGTCAGAATGGCTAACATTAACAAGTCAGGCAACAACAGATGTTGTCGAGGATGTGGAGAAAGAGAAAGCCTTTTGCACTGCTGGTGGGAATGCAAACCGGGGCAGCCACTCTGGAAAACAGTTTGGAGGTTCCTCAAAAAACTAAAAATGGAACTACCCTATGACCTAGTAAATGCTCTACTAGGTATTTACTCAAGGGATATAGGTGTCTTGTTTCAAAGGGGCATACGCACCCCGATGTTCATAGTGGCACTATCAACAATAGCCAAAGTACAGAAAGAGCCCAAATGTCCATCGATGAATGAATGGATAAAGAAGATGTGTACACACACACACACACACACACACACACACACACACGATGGAGTATTACTCAGCAATCAAAAAGAATGAAATCTTGTCGTTTGCAGCTACATGGATGGAACTGGAGGTATTATGCTAAGCAAAATTAGTCAAAGAAAGATAAATATCACATGACCACTCATATGAAGGATTTAAAATACAAAACAGATGACCATAAGGGAAGGGAAGCAAAAAGAATATAAAAACAGGGAGGGGGGGCAAAACATAAGGGACTCTTAAGTATAGAGAACAAATAGAGGGTTGCTGGAGGGGTGTGGCAGGGGGATAGGCTAAATGGGGAAGGGACATTAAGGAATCTACTCCTGAATTCATTGTTGCACTATATGCTAACTTGGATGTAAATTTAAAAATTAATTAATTACTTTAAAAAAGAAAATGTTAATTTTTATTAACCAGTCTGGCAACACGATGTCCATATTCTAATACTTCCATATCTGTAGAAAAATGGGTAGACCTGAGGACAGGCTTTCTGTTTCAGACAGGCCAAACAGTTCACCACATTCTCTGCCAGTTCCTACAGTGTCCCTGAGGCTAGTGTTGCGTCCTATTTGTCATTGTGTATCTGGTTTTATTTCTTCCGACAACACTACAAATAATAGCCCCAAACTGGAACAACCCCATTGTTAATTTCAATAGGATGCCTGCTATCATCTGACAGATACACTGCTACACTCACCTATGAAAATAAAGGAACTACTGCCCTAGCCCCAAACATGATGTTCAGTGAAAGAAGCCAGACTCTGATTCCATCCATTTGAACAGGAATGGGCAGAGTTCATCTGTGGTCTTACAAGTTAGGATGATGGTTTTTAACCTTTGGGGGGAGGCAGGCGCGTGGCTTCTGGGATGCTTGTATGTTCAATTTCCTGGTCTGTGTGCTGGTAGCTGGGTGTATTGTCTTTGTGGAAATTCGTTCTCTGGTATGCTCGTGCTATGAGCACTTTTCTGTTTATGTAGGCTCTGCTTGAGCAAACAGTGTCCTTAAAAAAAGCATGTCTGGGTTTACAGATTATATCCTGGTTCGCTTACTTGTTTATATGACTTGCTGGGTAATACATATCTTCGAATTGGCCAATTTCTAAAAAACTTTTTTTCCTAGTGTTTGAAAAGAGGTAGGCTTTTTATTTGGGTTTCTTGTAGTTTTTAGGGTTATACAACTCCAACGGAACCATGTTTAAAATTATTAGTCTCCGTGCCTCTAATATATCTCAAGTTCTTAGGGTTATTTATTTAAGAAAGTTTTCTAGGCAGGGGCACCTAGATGGCTCAGTTGTTTAAGCAACTGACTTTAGCTCAGGTCATGATCTCATGGTTCATGAGTTTGAGCCCCATGTTGGGCTCTGTGCTGTCAGCGCAGAGCCTGCTTCAGATCCTCTGTCCCCTTTTTTCTCTGCCACTCATCTGCTAGTGCTCTCTTTTTCTCTCTCAAAAATGAATAAAACACATTTAAAAAAAAATGAAAGGTTTCTAGGCAGTACACATTCCAAATGATTTCATATCTGAAATTGTCTTTATTTTGCCATCGTCTAGGAATCCTGAATATGGAGTTCTCATGGGGTTGTTGGACAAATTCGGTTCCTTATAATTGTAGGTCTGAGGCTCTCTGGTCCTAGAGTCCACCCATAATTCTCTGCCACATGCTCCTCTCCATAGGTAGTTGATACTACATCTTGCTTCTTCAAGGCCAGGGGGCAGTCTTTCCCTCCAGTCTGGTAAGATAGAGTCTTGTAGCTTTATTGTAACATAAGCACAGGGGTGACATTCCATTACCTTTGCCACAGTCTATAGATTAGAAGCAAGTCATAGGTCCTACCTACTTTTTAGGGAGAGGGTTACTCAAGAGTGTGACTTGGGGAGGGGGGCACATTAGGCAGTGTCAACCACAGTCATTTCAATAGTAATTTAGCTTTTGAAAATTATTTTTAAATTTTAAATTTAAATCTTAAAGTATTTAAAATAAAACGTTTTTGAATTGGTATGTAGCTGTCCTAGATAGGTCCCCAACCTCTTGTGCCATATCTGTCTTTTACTCTTTGACATCAGATGGGCCTGAAGAATGATTTCAGTGTTTCCGAGGGATAGAAGTTGGAGAGGTGGACATAAACCAAGGAACTTCATATCACAGAAACCCACGAGGTAGGCACAACCACGATTTCACAATTCCTCAGGCTGGCCCTGGCTCTGTACCAGCCCATTTATTTGTGTTTGCCAACACTTAACGGAGGCACTGTGGGGTCTATTTCTTCTATTTAATTGTAGTGTGGGCTGCTTCGAATTTTGCTTTGACATTCAACAGGGGCTTACAGTAACACTTAGACTTACGTGAATGATTTTCCTCTGATGTTGATGAAACCAGCAGCAAACCGCCTGCTTTGGAAAGAGTGGAGATAACATTTAGGTGTGAATTCACTTCTGACCGGTGCTGAAGTCCTGAGCCGCCGATGGCCTACCCAGCACATTTCATCCAGCTTGACTCAACCAGTATTTAGTAATGACATTTTAAAAGTGACTGAGTTTGCCTCCCTTGTCAGAATTTTGGCTGTGAAGAAGTTAATGACTGCAATAATAACCCAAGAAATGAGTCTTAAAAGCCCAATAGGGGGGAAAATGAGTCTGTGAGTTTTATTTGCAAATGTAGTAAAGCTAGAACAAATAATTTGGCTGAAAATTATCGCGGTTTTGGTTTTTCGTTGTGATTTAGGGACCATTGTAAACTTCACCCGCTTCACTATGTTCTCTGTCCCCAAGTCATAATTTTAGTGTGATTATGTCAAAATTATCTCCGCAGCAGTCAACGGTGGTGTTACAAACAGAGAATTAAGACTTCAGGAGGTGAATAAGCAGAAGCAGCAGGAGTCTAGAAACGGAGAGGCATAAAACTGCTCTTCTGAAAATGTTCCTGAGGGCAGCAAAGGAAGTGGGGGTGGAGAGAGAAAACATGGTTTGTTACATAAACCAGAATCCATCCTTCCTTCCTTCCTTCCTTCCTTCCTTCCTTCCTTCCTCTTTCTTTCTTTCTTTCTTTCTTTCTTTCTTTCTTTCTTTCTTTCTTTCTTTCTTTCTTTCTTTCTTTCTTTCTTCTTTATCTCTCTCTCTCTCTCTCTCTTCCTTCCCTTCCCTTCCCTTCCCTTCCCTCTCCCTCTCTCTCTTCCTTCCCTTCCCTTCCCTTCCCTTCCCTTCCCTTCCCTTCCCTTCCCTTCCATTCCCTTCCCTTCTTTTTCTTTGAGAGAGAGTGCAAGGGAGCGAGGGGAAGAGAGAGAGAGACAGAGAAGTGGGTCTCCCCAGGGCTTGTGTTTTACCAAAGCGGGAATCTAGCTTACCCAAAGCGGGACTCAAACTCACAAATGGTGAGATCATGACCTGAGCTGAAGTCAGATGCTTAGTGACTGAGCCACTCAGGCACCCCAAATTTGAATCATTTCTAAATGGAAAGAAGGTGGATCCAATTTTCTCAAATGACAATCATGAATCTTTTCCAAGCAAAGTTCTTTGTGAGATGGGTCATATTACCGTCTGGTTTATATAGATGGAAATATTTTTTAAAATGTAATATGTATATACTATTTATTATGCACTCTACAGTTATATAAAAATAAAGTTGTCTTTAAACTTTTATGACTAAAAGCTCTTTACCTGATATTATTTGTAATTTTTTGCATGCAGGAATATTTCTCAGGTTAGTGTTCCCAGGATTATCATAATCAGAAACTGATTTGTGCATGGGAGAGTGTGGCAGGTGCATTTACTGGAGAATGATCAGGGTACAAGGCTGATTATAATACATTAGAAAGTTAAATAATCACTTGCAATTACTTCATTTCATTTCTTTGTTTTCTTTTAGCAGACAGAGATAGCTGTATTTGGTGGCTATCCAATTTGTTTTGCCTTAGGAGTGCTCTTTGTACATGGCTAGAAACTCAGCTCACAGGGTCAATCAAGTCAGGAAAGATTGCAGGGGTCTATATGTCACTGTCTGAAAAACCAAAGCTTTATATTCTTATTTTCTGCTTTTCATATGTAAGGAGAATTTTTTATGTGAATGGAGTAAACTTTAATTTTAACACGGCATTTAACAAAGATTTTTCTGGCTATCTTTCAGGGCAAATGTGGGCTAAATTGGAGTTCAGGTAGGATAATGGGGATCAATTATACCCTGAAAAAACTAACGATGGTAAGTGTGGAGGACAGGCTATACACAGGGGCCACAAGCTTCTGTGTCAATCAACATTTTTATGAATGTTTGTATGATGGATTAGAAGTCCTGTTTATCAGATTTGTGGATGCCCTTGATAGATGATCTGGCTGATGAAATGGACAGATGATCAAAATTACATAAGACAAATCTCCTCACTGATTGAAATCCAAGAAAATTGTATATGACTGGGATACACACTGAAAGAGATTTAAAATTCTCTTTATTATCTTTTAATTTTAGATATTAAAAGTGCATAAAAATTGGGGCATCTGGGTGACTCAGTCAGTTAAGGGTCTGACTTTGGCTCAGGTCATGATCTCATGGATCGAGAGTTCGAGCCCTGTATCAGGCTGGCTGCTGACGGCACAGAGAAAGAGGGGAACAGAAGATCTGAAGTGGGCTCTCATGTACTTACTTCCTAACTGCAGCAGCTCTTAAAAAGAATATGCGTGTTTGTGTGTGTGTCTACAGGCTAATACGTGGTTTTATATTTATATACTATGGGTGTAAATAAGTAATACAGAAACATGTTGCCCTGTTGCAGGCTATGAGTCTGGAGTTCTCTCTTGTCAAACAAGAGAGTGGATGCAGAATTGAATACAAGAGGGGCTAATGTCCAGGAGGTAACAAGACCCACGACTAAGGGTCCTTGCTCCTTATTTATTAGGCTCAGAAGGCTTACAAACGTGATGGACATGCAGAAAGAGACAATGAAACAGTGATCATTAACTCCTGTGTATGAGAGAACGGGAGTTTCGAAGATATGCAATGTTAGGGGTTTGGGTCAATACAAAACAAATCCTGGTGCTGAGCAGATGGCTGTTTATGGCAGGTGCCAGGTGCCATGTCTGTTTATCTGAACCTGTCTAGGGGATAAGACAGATAGAGCATGCTACCTCAGGGTCAGCAAGGCACCTTTCTTTTGCTAATTATCTCCGGGCAACTTCACCCTGCTGTGGCAGTCTATCACCCTGTTTACCTGTTTACCTATTCTGGATGCTTTCATCCTAAGCCTTGTTAACCCATTGATACAAGCTCAAGGAATTCCTGAACTTGGTCCCCACATTGCCCCATGAAAAATACATAGGTAAAGTTAAGTCCTGCTAGAGTCTGCACGTGTTCCCCCTCCCCCCAAACTCATATTTTGAATCCTAACCCTCAAATATGATGGTCTTAGGAGGTGAAGACTCAGGAAAGGGATTAGGTCATGACCCTTATGGATGGGATTAGTATGGCTTTCTCCCTCTGCTTTCACTAGTACTACTCACACCAATATTTTGTGTCCAGATATGTGAGTTTTTTACATGCTGGACAATTCTCTGACACCAAGTCGGTGTCCTACAACTCAGTGCAGGTCTGGCATGATCCACCTGGAATTAGCGGCAGATCCCACAAGTCAGGTGCTCAGCCCATAAGATTGTCCCCACTTCAGACACCAATTACAAATCCTAGGTTGTTTCCTGTATTGTTGATCAACAGGCTATAAATTGAGGGTCCCACAACTCTCTCCTTGGGTTCAATAATTTGCTAGAACAGCTCACAGAACCCAGAGAGATACTTACATTTACTGTTTTAGGACGTAATAAAGGCTATGATAAAGAACACAGGAAGGGCTCTGTCCCCATAGATTTGGGGTATGTCACTTTCCTGCCACATAGATGTATTCACCAACCTGGGAGTTCTCCAAACCTCTACTTTAGGGATTTTTATGGAAGCTTCATTAGTTCTGCCTAGATTATTACTCAATATCTGGCCCTTCTCCCCTCTTCAGAGGAACGAGGATGGGGTTGAACATTCCAGGCTGCTGATTATTGCTGGTCTTTCTGATAACCAGCCCCATCTGATAGCTATTTTGGAGCCCACCCAGAGTCATCTAATTAGAGCAAAAGACATTGCCATCATCTAGGAAATTCCAAGGGATTTAGGAGTTCTGTGTTAGGAACCTAGATCAAAGACCAAATGTTAGAACAAAAGGTGCTTTAAGAAGCCCTATTGCTTAGAGAATGACAAGGGTTTTAGGAGCTCTGTGTCAAGATCCAGGGGTAGAAACCAATATATACATTTCTTATTATTTCACAAGTCCCAACACCATTGTGCAGACTTTAAAAAATATAATGAAGACTGCTGATATCACTGTCACCTAATCTGTAGCAAGACATTGCTAGATGAGAGTGATTTTCCTCGGCCCTTTCTGGTAATTGTATCCTTTTTCTTTTGATTGGAATGGGGCAGATGTTCCTTCCCTCTTCCCTCAACACAGAACCAGGGTTGGTCAGTCAGAACATTCTGTCACCAATGTGACTGGTTAGTGGTTGACAAGCATCACAATCCAGGTCAATCAAGACTTTTGTTGGGGTTCAAAGAAGCGGGTACTGCTTGATCTTCAATCACATGCTGTGAAGATGACGTCAACTGGGTTTTGCTCATGGCCATATTTGCTACCATTTGGGAGCACCTTCTCCAAAGTGAAGTCAAGTCAAGGAAAATAAACCATATGGATACATGAAGTTACCCTTACATTTCCCAGCTATGGAATAAATTTTCCCTTTTAAAGCCATGGTTAGCTAGGTTTCTATCACAGATAACCGAAAGAGTTCCAATTAATATCGAGATAAGGTTTAGTCAACAGAAGCCATGTTTAGCTTATATAAGAGACAACTGAGAGTATATGAGACCCTCCTGCATTTAAACAACTGTTGTGTGATAATAGTCTTCCTTGGAATAGTTTCATATCAAAATTACGTTGTAATTTAGAGAGAAGCAGATTGTGACTCTCACTAAATAAAAACCTCTAACACTTAGGGCTGTGTCAGAATGAAGATCTGCTTTGTAGGTAGTCAGAAGGCTACATCCTGGAACAGTAACATGGTAGCCAGAAACTTCTGCACTAACCAAGGCTACCTGTGGGCGTGGCCAGACTCCTGGTCCTCAGGTCATTAAAGGTAGCAATAATGGGATGAGGGAAGCTCAGGCTCCAGCCTGGGGCAAGCCAAAGGATGCCAGTTGTAGTGTTTTGACCATCTAAGAAGGTAAAAAGCTGGACTGAAGTAAGTTGGGGAGGTGCTGATCGACTGTTGGGGGGGCTTATCTAAGAGTACAAAGTTGTTTTAACATTGGAAAATTAATATATTTCATGTAATCAACCACTTACGAACAAAGGAGAAGAGTCATATGATATTCTGCAATTGTTTGTTGTTAGTATTGCCCCTGTTTTATTTCCTTTGTGATCCTTATCAGACTCCTGTTACATATGCTTTGACTATGTCACATGTCTGTTATATTCTGTTCTGTTACTTTCATATCCCCCCCCCCCTTTTTTTTAAACTTCAGGGCTCCAGTCTGAAAATTTTTCAACGACCTATTTTTAATTTTACTAATTCTGTCTTCACCTTCTAGTCTACTGTCAAACCCATCCATGAATTTTTAATTTGAGATATTTTATTCATTCAGTTCTAGACCTTCCATTCTTATTTTTTTAATAGCTACCATTTTGTGATACCTTCCTTTCTATTTTTCTTAACTTTCTGGCATGTTCAGGGACACATTTATTATATTTATTATAGCTATTTGAAAGGTTTTTTTATGCTGACTCCAATGTATGGGTCATAGGTGGGGCTGATTCTATTGCTATCTTCTTGCTCTTGATTACCAGCCTCTTTTCATGTCTGTTCACATGTCTTGTAGTTTTTGACTTGGTGTCACATACATGTACACTGAACTTAGTTAAATTTAGTCCACCTCTGTTAGACGCCTCAAGGACGAGGTCTATGGCGTGCTTGTTACAGAGTAGTCCTTCCAGAGAAATTTCATTGCTTAAGCATCTTGAGACTGTGGGAAACTTCATAAATGCCTTAGGGAAAAATGGTCATGCATTTAGGGCTTTCTGCATTTCATCTGTAATGCCAAATCATGTAACTATCAAAAACTGGGTTGTTTTTTCTCATCTTCTGGCTGTGTCCCTCTGCCTACGTCAAGCCAGTCTTCAACTCATACAAGATTTAGCATATGTCTCCAGGGAAGAAAATAGCTAACAATCTCAGTTTACATAGGAAGGTCTTTTCATTTTTTCTAGTATTGCAGCTGAAATGTTGCCTCGTCGCTAATACTATCAGCTACCTCTGCTGCTGCTGCGGCTACTACTACTAGATGAAGGAAACATCTTGGGCCCAGTACTTCATAGCCGCTTCCCCCCACCACTTCCACCCTGAATTCACACAGGGCCCACATATTTCAACTCTTATAAGTCACTGGCAACTCACAAACAAATGGATATGCAAATAACTTTTTGGTACTTAAAAAACATCTTCCAGGGCCATGCACATGCAGGTTATAACAACAACAACAAGAACAAGATAAAAGCAATTTAATGTTCCTGTATTATATTTTAGGTATTCTTCTAAACCGGTTCTCAAAATCCCCATGAGGAAGGCATTATTATATCCCTGCTTTGTAGATGTAGAAGTTGAAGTTCCAAGAAGTAAAGTGCATTGTCCAAATGTCACTCAACTCTCAGCTAGTGAATGGCAGAGCTGTAATTCACACCAGGTCTATCTGACTTCATTTCTCTCAATCATTGTTATAACATTTGTCATAAGGACACTAGAAGTTCTAGGTCGGAAGGCACAGTAGTGGCACCTTTGTCATAAGTAACAAACCCATTCACACTACAAAAAAGATGTACTACAATGACCATTCACTACCATATAGATTTCTCATTTAAAACTGTCCTGGGAAGACCATAGAAATAGGGTCTTGACATTTATCAGGACAGATCCTTCATATTATTAATTTCTGGGATTATTTCAGGTCAACTCTTGCTCTTCTCCCAAATGACTGGATTTCAAAATGTTTAAGGCCCAATCCTTAAGCACCACTTTGATGTTCATCACATTTTCTCACATCACAATTTCCCTGTTTTTTTTTTATTTGTTGAAAGATATATAAGGAGTTCTAATTCAGTGGGTCCATAAAGTAGGGCTAACTTTGCTAAGTTTTGGCTCTAATTATTCTCTCTTGATATTAGCATTGTCCAGAGATTAGGGAAATGGAAGCATCCTTCACTCATTGTTCCAACATGTTTCCCTTGTTTCTGAATGTGGTTTTACTTCACTGTTTCGCAGACACAGTTATCTCATCAGAAGGTCCATGGCTGCATTATCCTGGTTCAGTATATCTATTTTTTTCTCATGTTTTTATTTTTTAGCTTCTAGATGCCCTTGGTCAAAACTTCTACGTGTGCTTCCTTCCTTTCCCGTGGTTTCTGCCGGCAGCAAAATCAGTCTCAGAAATTTCCATCTGGCTGAGAACAAAGAGAAAGTCACAGAAAATACAGACGGTGACAATGGCTACTCCTCCTGGCACAGGCTTCCAGGAGAACCAACTTCTTAGCCCCATAGGTGGCAGAGAATTGAAACCTTGGAGGCAGGTACAGAGTCACCGGTAGAAACACCTTCATTTTTCAATCGTGGAAAGAAAGCCCAGTGAGACTAAACGATTTTCCTAAGATGATTTAGCTTCCAGTGTGAAGACAGCATTAAAACTCAGGAATCTTGATTTCTGGTTCAGTGTTCAGTGCTCTCTCCAAAGCCCATCACTGGCCAAGTCCCCCTTGCTATAAAGTCCCTCATAGTAAATGTTAAGGACAATGACACCACCATGTATGTTTTATGACTTGTTCCTTCATTAATGAACATCTCAGGAATCCTCAGGGCACCTGGGTGGCTCTGACAGTTAAGTGTTCAACTTTAGCTCAGGTCATGATCACATAATTCGTGGGTTCCAGCCCGCGTCAGGCTCTGTGCTGACCGAGCTTGCTTCAGATTCTGTCTCCCCCTCTCTCTGCTCCTCCCCCATTTGTGCTCTGTCTCTGTCTCTCAAAAATAAATAAATTGTTAAAAAAAATTTTTTTTAAATCTCAGGAATCCTCATTTTTACCTTTTTCAGATAAGCCAAGACATCCAAGGACGTTATAACCACAATCTCTACCAAAAAACTTAATGGCCAAATGTATTCTGCCAGCTGTGTCTTTGACCTTTTCTGAAGACTTTTCTATCCTGTGGAGGTCTGTGCAACAAAGAAGGGGTCATTCTTATCAGAACTAAGAACCATCTCAGAGCGTAGTCTCGTGAAAGTTCACAGCCTCTGTGGCACAAAAGAAATAGTGAGAAACAATGGCCTTTGATTTGGGAGAAGCAAAATGAATATGTGGTCATATAATATCTCTATTTTATGGCTCTAGGATTAGATTTGTATTATTAATATTTATTATTCTTTATTTTATAGATTTCCTTGATCCTTTCTTGCCCCCCCACTTCTGTTATGTCTGAGACAATAAGCTTTCTATAGATTGGTCTGATTCTAACATTTGGTTCATTATCCACTTACTTCCTGATCAAATATATACCAGTAAAAGCCTATTTAAAAGCATGTTTGGTTTATTCTTTGCCTATCTGCCTTACCCTTTTCATCATTCTCCAGTGTTCCAGTAAGTAAAAGAGTTCCATATTGGAAGTAGAGTAAATACTAATTGACTACTTCAGTATGGCAAGCACTTAAATATTAACGAAAGCAATAACAACACTAGCGGCAATAGCGAGGTAGAGCTCTTTGTGCCAAGATTCAGAGGCCGGATGATGAATAAGACAGAATTACGGCTAATTTGCCGGCTCCTTGAAGGCATGGCTAGGCCCCGTCTATCTTGGTCTTTCTCCCAGCACCTGGCCCACTTCCTGTTCGCAGCAGCATGGGGATTTGGCTAAGCACAGAGGAAGTAGAAGGACTGTTCAACAAAACCTGGAGTTGAGTATGAACAGGATGTGCTGGGGAAGGAGATGGGCATGAGGTGGTGACTGGACATAAGGGTATGCTGACAGGAAAGTTGAACAGAGCTGGGGTCAGCCATCGCTTGTCATTGGCAAAACCAGGATGAGGCAGCACCCTAGGGTGATTTATGTAGGGACCCTGATTCCCAGGAAAGTATAGTAGGAGAGACTGACACATGGCATTTCAGCTCAATTCCCTAGCATCTTGGTGTAAGAAGAGTAAGATGACAATAATGATGACGGTAGCTTTTATTTAGTGAGTATTTCATACTTGCATACATTGTCTCTTTGAATCTGTTTGACAGACGTTCACACATTTACTCTAGGCTTGATATATCTTGTCCTCACAAAGAAGTTAATTGACCTGTTTGTGGTCACAAGGTTGGTAAATAGCAGAACTAAGTTTATCTCAAATCCATCCCACTCTCAAGTCTATGTACAAATTGTGTGCCAGTAGTCAGATTACACCCTCTCTGATGTATTATGCCTTCAAACACCTTCACAGCTGGCTCCTCCTAGTCAAAGTCTATTCATAGTTTGGGGGAGTATCACAGGGGTGAGATCCTGGTTCTATTCCAAATTGGAGGAAAATGATCAGTGGCAAAATCTTAATTAGTAGATGATCACAACTGTTGACAGACAACAGTAGCAGACATGAGGAAGTGCTTACCTTCTGGTTGTCACAGTTAAAGAGCTTCCTAAGGAGCCAAGGGAATGGTCTGGAGAGATCTTGAACCTGAACCCTGGTCTTCCTTCATCCTGCATGCACATTTCTTTGTTATTATGGAAAGTTATTTCTGGGCTGATGAATGATCATCTCTATTTCTCATCTCTACCCTGATATTGTAAAATAATTTCCTGCTCAAAAATAGCTTCTCACTTCCTCGAGACTGAAATTAAGTTCTCTTCAAACCCCTCCACACTCTGACTTCAGAGTACTTTCCCCGTCCTTTTCCCCATTTCTATCCCTTTCATCCTGGGTCCTGGAGAGAGTATCTTTGCTGGATAGAGCTGGGCCCCTTCTCTGCTGATAGGGTTCCCATTGCCTGGGATTCCCTTCTGCCATCCAACCTCCTCACTTCAGATTTCAATATCTATAACTGGAAGGCATCCTTTTCTTTCTATCTAAAATTTTTGTTTTATCTTCTTAAGCTTCTCAGATCAACCTTGGAATAAAACAGTTGTAATAAGGTATTTAGTGGATTATTTTAACAGCTGGCAGTGGAATAACTCACAAAGAGGAAAAAACATTGATACACTGATAAGTTACTTGCAGGAAAAGATGGTGCTGGCCTTCAGCAGTTGCCAAGAGAACAAAGGGGATGATTATACTCCTATAAAGGGGACAATGAGATGAAAGTCTTGTGCTTTTGAAAAGATAAATAGGAGAGGAAGAAGAGAGAAGCAAGAGGGGTATGTGTATGCAGGTAGTAAGAAGAGAGCCAGACAAGCATTGGGGCTGGGTTTCCTCAGGGGTGGCATGGCCAAAATTCCTGGATACTTGGTTGGCTAAAAGGCATTTTAAGAACGGAGGGACCTCATGTCTAACCTGAAGATGCTGTTGAGTTTAAGTGGAATACAGCACTAGATGTTAACCTTACTATTGTGAACCTTCAGCAAATTGTACTATAACTAGAAATCGAGTTGGTGTGTGGCCATGTGCACATGTCTATCTGTTGCAGTGTGGTCCCAAGGTGAGCTTGGATGTGACCACTCTCACTGGACCTGGTGGAAAGCTTGGAAAGTGGTTCAAGCCAAGCTCATCTAGGTTGCAGCAAATATCTATCTATCTATCTGTCTATTTTTTTTTTATTTTTGAGAGAGAGCGAGCAGGGAAGGGGCAGAGAGAGAAAAGGGAACAGAGGATCTGAAGCCGGCTCTGTGCTGACAGCAGTGAGCTCAATGTGGGGCTTGAACCCATGAATGGTGAGATCATGACCTCAACCGAAGTCAAAGGCTTAACCAACTGAGCCACCCAGGCACTCCACAAATAGTTATTTATGTGCTTGTCTTATTCTGTTTCCTAAATGACATACTCCTGGAAGGCAAAGCTCATGTACATCTAAAAGATCTTAAGATCTTTTGTTCATCTAAAAGATCTTAAGATGCAATATTAGCCATAAGAAAAAAATAATGAAAACAATCATACCATGGCATCATTGAAGACACTTTGTAAATACAGTAGATTCCATCTACGGAATGCTTTTACTTAATGACAGAGAGAGGCATGAACTCAAAAGTGAAAAGATCAGATTGATTTCAGATTTTCTATTTCTTTGTTATATAAGTGTAGGCATTTTTCCCCCCAATGAATCTCTGATTTCCCATCCGTAAAATGGAGAAACATCAGCTCTAATTCATTACTTGTTGTGAGAATCAAATCTAGAGGTTCACTCACCAAGTATCTATTGAGTGCCTTCTACATGCAGAGGAATCGCAGAGCTGACAAAACCAGACATCACCTGGCCCCAGCCCCACCTTTAACAGCTGTGTGTGAGCAAGCATAGCACAGGTCCACAGGGCATGGCTTCGTTAATGGTGACCTGGCTGTCTGTTTTTCCATCCTATTTGGATAGATGGCTCTAATGAGATGGAAATTGCATAAAGTGGAAGCATTGTGAGGAAAGGGTCAATCTGGTGACAGTTTTGTACACTATGCTTGCTTCTGGAATGTGCAAATGTGATTCCTAAAGCATGAAAGTCAGTGCCTCATTTGCTTAATAGTCTGGGTATTGAACCTGCTTTCTCCTCTGGGGAAGTTAACGTGTTCTACCTTTGGCATTACAGAGCCTATCTAGCTTTGGAAAATCACTTGTATTTCGGGACATCTTAAGCATCCCATAGTAATCAGTTACACACTGAGGTTTAAATCCTTATCACTGTTCAGATATTAATTGGGAAAGTTATAGGTACTTTGGAGGCAGAGATTGAGTGTGTGCACGTGCGTGTGCACATACGAGAACAGGAATATCTTATTCGATATTCACAGCGGTGTTCATCCTTCAGACTCACCATGGAAGACCGATTAGTTGCAGAGGATCCTCACTCTCTCTTTTCCAGAGCCAAATGCGGTCATGAGCTTTTCAGAGTTTGAGAGTTGAGTTTGAACAAATGGGAGAGAGTATTGGTCTACAAAACATATTTCTTTATATGAGGAAACTGAAACTCACGGAGAAATTATAATGGGAAGGTGTGAGATGCTGAGAAAGAACTCTTACTGACGAACTATTTGGCGATGAAATGACAGGTAATGATTTCTGTTTTCACATTTGGTCAGGAGATACATTGTTACATGTGGTGCAAATCTGCTCCATTGCTTCTTAGTAAAGCGAAGGCAGTTTCCATTCCTGTTTTGTCACAGCACTTAACCATTTAGCACAATGACTCTGCCGTTTCCCTGTGAATTAAGGCATATCTTTATTTAAAATTTTTTAAAATATTTTATTTATTTCTGAGACAGAAAGAGAGAGAAAGAGAGAGGGAGAGAGAAAGAGAGAGAGAGAGAGAGAGAGAGAGACAGCGTGAGCAGGGGAGGGTCAGAGAGAGAGGGAGACATAGAATCCGAAACAGGCTCCAGTCTCTGAGCTAGCTGTCAGCACAGAGCCCGACGTGGGGCTCAAACCCATGAACTGTGAGATTGTGACCTGAGCCGAAGTCGGATGCTCAACCGACTGACTGAGCCACCCAGGTGACGCAAGGCACATCCTTATTAAGCATACAGTACATTTTAATACAATCCTGTTCATTCATTCATATAATTGAGCTGACAGTTTGTGTCAATATATAAGGAAAATATATCACATACATGCTTATGTACAGAGAGACTTAAAGAAGAACAGAAACATACCAAAAAAAGATACTTAATAATTTAGGAGAGGCCCTCAGATAGGAAACTGATGGCACAGACATGATTCATTCTTCTAGAAGATCCAGGTGCTAGGCTAGACAACGGGCAGGTAAGGGCAGGAAAGCAGAGCTTTTTATACTTGAAATTTCAAGTGCAAACTCACCAACCTCTATTTGCTACTGTGTCAGGGACCCAAAGAAATTCTGCTCCCCTGCAGGTTTTAAAAGGTGAGTACTCTTTAAAAGAAGAGTATTAAAAGAAGTATTAAAAGAAGAGTATTAAAAGGTGAATCTGTTAGTAGCAAAGGGGGTCACCGTTTCATGTTCAACCATGGACTTGTCTCCTCATCATAGATCAAATTATCCCATAACTTAGTGACTTAAAACAAGAAATGTTTACTATCTCGCAGTTTCTGTGGGTCAAAGCCCCAGGGGCAGCCTAGCGGGGAGCCTCTGACTCAGGCCTCTCCAGAGGCGGCAAGCAAAGTGGTGGCCAGGGCGGGCTTTGACCACCTTGAGGCTCCACGGAAGAGGGCCACGTGGCAGTCTCACCTCCTTCCCGGCTGTGGGCTACAGACACCAGTTCTTGCTGGGTGGGCCTTTCCCTGGACGGCTCACAGCACAGCAGCTGGCTTCCCTTAGAGTGGGTGCCCCAGGACGGGGTGCGTGTTCAAGACAGAGGTCATGGTCTTTTCATAACCGAATCTTGGAGGTGGCACCTCGTCACTTTTGCTGTATTTTTTTTCTTAGAAGTGAGTTGCTAGGTCTATTCTACCAGGATAGATACCAGGTAGAATGGAGGGCATTCTACCAGGGCATGAGTGCTGGGAGGTGGGGTTCACTGGGGAGCTGATGAGATTTTCAGGGTGATGGTGGGGTGGCCTGGAGCCGATGACCAACAGGGAATTCTTGAAGTCTTTGGTGCAAAAAGGTGATTTTATTAAAGCATGGGGACAGGACCTGTGGGCAGAAAGAGCTGCCCCAGACCCAGTGGAGAGACTGGTTATATGCTGTGGAGTTGGGGGAGGTAAAGTCCAGGGGAAGTTCCCAATGAGATTTCCATATGCTAGTGAAGATTCACGGATACTGGGGGCCTAGCTATTGTCAAGCTCTGGTTGTTTTTCCCTCCAGCAAAGCATTAGCACTGAGACAGTAGGGAGCTCCTGGAGACACTTTCAGCTTGCCTGCTTCAAGTATTTGTCAGTGAGCTTTAGGTCATAAGGAAATCTAGTTTTATCTGCCATTTCCTTCTGCCTTTGTTTCCCATCTCAGAGGCTGCTGACTTACACCTATGGATGCACCTCTTGCTTATGAAGTGGGGAGTCGGTTCCCCCCCAAATCACATCGTGGGGGGGGGCTCAAGGAGGGAACAGAGTCCAGATGAGCTCCTGCTTTGTGGGTTCCTCCTTGTGTTGGCCTCTGGGACTTTCCACATGAAGCAAATGTGGGCTTTAGGTCCAGCTATGTGAGTAACGTCTCCAGTCCTTGTCTCTCATTCCAACTCAGAAGATTGCGTCCTTGGTTGCAGTGGGGGGATGGGGGGGCAGGGGGGTGGGGAGGTGGGGGGGTGAGGGGGCAGCTGGCACAGAGGGCTGTCAGGCACTGGTGTGTGGCACTGTCACTGGTAGCAGCTGGGAAAATGGCCACACAGCTTTGGAAAGTCTCCTCACACAGGCCAGAGCCACTGAAAGACTTTCCTGGCCCTGGGAGTCAAAAGCACTAAGGTGTAGATAACTTTATCCTCTAGTTTATAATCGCAGACCCAAAGTATTTCTTTTAGAGCTGACTAATTCTTATGGAGATCAGACCTTTGGATTTACCTAATGGCACCATTTTAAGGTGGCAAAGAAAAGTGGTTGAAAATGACCCTGACTCTTCAGGGTCAGAGTTGAGTGTGAGTGCTGGGCTATTAACTGTGTAGATAACAAGTCAATTAACCTCACTTGGAAAACGGGGATTGGCGGGAGCCCTGCCCTCCTGGGGTTGATGTGAGCTCCAGGGACCTTGGGGATAACCTAGGTATAGGTTAGCCCATATTGCTGTGGTTCTAGCGCTGATTATGTCTGTGGGAAAAGTTCCGTGCCTCTTGGTTTAGTAGAGGATTGGGATTTTTACCCCAACCCCCAGAAATAAAAAAGATTGGAAGGACTTCCCCCTTCTCTCTGTGCCTCTGCTCCCTCCCTCCTACAAGCAGAGGGGTGGCTCCTCTGGCTGGAGACTGGGGAGACAAACTGAGCATGCTCTGTTCGCAGGGCATTGGTGGCATTTTTTCACTTGCTCCTCCCTGTACTGAGAGCTTATCTAGAGAGCCGTACTGTTTTGGGGGTTAAATTCTTCTTCAGGGAGGATGATTTTCAGGAAAACTGATGGCACATTCTTCCATCCATTTGGCTGCTGTCAGTAATAAAACTGCTAGTTTGATCTTTGTCTGCATTTTCCAATTAATTTCGCACAGACAGAGGGAGCATCCCTTCTAGCTCCCCTAGCCCCCCACCATCATCGTTATTATTGTTTAGTCAGCAGCGCAAACTGGCACAGGTATTTGTGAAGGTCAAAACGAAAAGGAAACCATCCATTTTTGGAACAAACTTAATCTTTTGCCGTTTCTCAGGAGACATCTTGCACCATTGTGGGGCGATTCAGGCCAGATTTGGGGATTAAATGATCGGGGTGTTTTTCTCCGTTTGAGTTTGGAGTGTGTATAGAGTGGGTGTGACTCCTGAAGGCGGATGGTGTTACTGCAAGCCCTGGGGACAAGGAACTTCCAGAACAGCGCTCCCCTCCTCCCTGGCCCCTGGGAGAGCAGCCAGGGCGGAAGGTAGGTGGCTGGCTGACCGGCTGAGCTGAGCTCCGGGAAGAGTCTACTGGGCAGGTGGCCAAAATGGATTTTAGTACCTGATCATTAAATCTTCGAGTCCCCGGTTCCCAAATAAAAGTCCTTTACATATTGAATCATCTCCTCATCTGCGAGCAAGCTGTCATTTCACTCCTGCTTTGTGGAAAAACATTTTCTAAAATTAGCTGTTCAAGTTTGTCATAATTATAATTACAGCATTACCAAAAAGCCACACCTGACAGGGGCAGAAAATGCTACCGAGAGCTTCAGCTGATGGCTTTAAAATGCCACCACACTCCCTTCAAAAAGAAAAAAAGTAAAACAGGAAAGGAAAATAAAATCAGTGAAATTAATTGCTAAGAATTTAAGATCATCATTGGATGGCTTCATGATGTCTTTGCTAAAATAGCATGAAAATTTATTTTCACGTGCTAACGATCCACTAAATTAAGAGGGACTTGATGAGGAAAAAATGAGATACAATATGTGAAACACTTAGTGTTAACCACCTACAGCAAGTTCTCAATAAATAGTAACTAATAGTCATAATAAAAATAATAGCAATAATAATACTGTCGATAAGACAATCATTTACACCCATTGCAAGGAAAGCTGCTGCTAAGAGCTGTGGGAAAATTCAGTGAATAAGTCCACCCTGAAGGAGCCCTGTGGTTCACATACATAAACAGCCAAATAGCTTGGATTCTAGTTTAAGCCTAACCAGTGTTTCCCAAACAGGTGTTCCAAGGAACAATGTTTTAGGGGATGATCATAGATAGCTTGAAGAAAAACAGAGTTCTGTCATCAGATTTGTGAAAATCTGCATCTTAACTGCTCCATCTCCTTAGAGATTCCCCAGGCATGCTTGGTTTTATAGACTTTGAGGTGTCTTATAAGAAAGGAAGGTAGATTCTCTTTGCTCAGCTCCGATTTCTGGGCTAGCGAAGACCCTGAATCCTCCACACTGTTACCAGAGGGACAGCTTCAAAAGACAAATAAGCTACCCAGCCCCGACTTCGCGCCCTTCAGTGGACTCCCCAGTGCTCTCAGGATGAGGTGAAATCTCTTCAACACAGCCCATGAGGTTTTCTGGCCACCACCTCACTGCACACTGTCCTTTGCTCTCTGTGCTGTCACTCCCTGGCCACTGAATGTGATGTGGTCCTTCCTGCCCACAAGACTTAGACAAGTTTCCCTCCCTGTGGAGAATTCCTTCATTCCCTCCCGTATTTTCCCATTACCCCTCCTCACCTTCCTTCTGCTCCATTGTCATTCTGTCAGGCTTCCAGTCACTACAGTGCTGGTCTCGCACAGCACACATGGTAGCTGTGTTCACCCATGGGTTATTCGCATATGGCCTCATCCCCCAATACGGTAAGAGCCATGAGGGAATCCTTGCTCCAAAATTCTGACTACTCTTTGGGAATAATATAGGCTGCCTGGAGGGCCACATATCAGGTGGGGTGGACCCATGAAGTACTGTCTCTGTTGTTTTTGTTGTTTACTGTTATAAAGAGTCTTAATATTTCATCTTGGGAAACACTGAAGTACAGAGTAGAATGTGGTGAGGGTCCTATGGGAGCTATATAGAAGTAGGGCTTGGTGCATATGTAGGAAAGACACATCTGGAGGTAATCATGATAGCCCACATTTGTCAGGTATTCTGTGGGTCAGACACTGCTCTAAGCACCTTTCAGTCTATACTTAGTTAATCCCCAGAGCAACTCTATGAGCTTTTATAAATGAGGAGAACAAGACAGAGGGAAGCTGTCTAATGGCGTACTTCTTGTAAATGGACAAGTGGCCATCTTGACCCAGGCAGCTTGAGCTTGATTCCAGAGCCTACCAGATTGACCATAGGAATGGCTTCCCAGAGGAGGTGGGCTTTACCACTGGTTTTGAAAACTAGATAAGATTTGGATATTAAGAGATGGGTGGTGGTTGGGGGAAGGGAGGATATTAGAGGTAAAGGCAAATGTCAAACATTGGGGAAAGGAGGGCATAGAATCCTGAGTTTGGTGGGAGCAGCAGGGAAGGAAGAAAGGTAGCGAGAAACCATGGAGGGCTGGGGCAGAGCTTTGAATGCTATGTTCTTGAATGCTGCGTTAAGAAGCGCTGAATCTATTTGATGTGCGCCAGTGAGTTAGCACACAGTTTCATTCAGGCTGTGGAAGATCAGAGTTTAGCCTTAGGAAGTCAGGCTGCCCCAAAGGCTGTAGAATCTGTGTGACTGTACATCCAGAATAGACCTGGGTTATAACTGTTGTCCCGGGGTGATCATGAAGAGTGTCCCTTCCATTCAGAAGTGTCCTGGTTTGGATGATGAACTGAATGCTTACTCTACACAGGAAGGGCTAGCGGTGGGAAAGATGCAGGCTGGGAAAGCGGTTGTAGTAATACCTCAGGGAAGGGTACAGAGTTCTGGGACTGTGAGAAGGCTTGCAGAGAGAGAGATACACACACACAAACACACACACACAGAGAGAGAGAGAGAGAGAGAGAGAGAGAAGGAGGGGGGAGAGAGAGAGAGATAGAGAGAGGGAGAGAGAAAGTGGATTTAGGGATGACGGTATTTCACATCTACGTGGATATTTAGGGGTAAGAGAGATGGAGGAACACAGGTGGCTCGGAGCGTTGGTGTGGCTGAAGGGTGGACAGTGACCATCATGTTCTACATCAGGGGCGCAAGGACAGTGCAGGTTTGGGATGGATGCTTGGGGAAGGGCTCCCTGGAGCTCTCGGCTCTGTGTGCCATTTCCCCCCTGGAATCGGGTAGAGATGTCGACCAGGTAGCTAAGCCAGCAGACCTGGCTGTGGGACAAAGCTTTGGGCCTGAACATTCAGGTTGGGAGAGTTACAGCCTAGAGACAGGTTGAGATGAAGGCTGACCTTGTTTATTTACTCATGTAAATGTTTAGTTATTCACTGCTATTACTTAGAAAAGTGGGCTTGGGGTGGCTTAAAATAATGAGATGCAATCCCCCAACGAATGAAACTGGAGGGAGAGATAGATAACAAATGGGAAGGGGAAAGGAGAGGGTCGGCTGAGGTTGCTGAAAGTGTGGTAGAAAACAAGACCGTCAAGAATAGGATGTGGCGAAGCTCTTCAAGAGGGGTGGAGGGTGGAGGAGGACTACATTTCTCCAAAGTTCCTGTTACCACCGCTCTCACGGTCAGTTTTTCTCCTTAGCTTTGGAACTGCTTCCAGTTTCTCTTACTTCCCCCCAACCCAGTCTCCTGAACGCTCACTTGCCAGAAGCCCACTTTCTTACTTAGGACCTGGAGGCTCATCTCTGCTTCATGATTCAGATGCCCAAGCAGAGACATTGAGAGTTGGGGCCACATCTCCCCGAGGGACAATAGGGGTCCATGCACTTGGAACCGCAGCATGGGAAGGGCATTGTTTTCAATCTTTTGTTTCTTATTTTGTGTCTTGCTGGGGACACAGCTTTCTCCTTTAATGACTGGCAGTCACATCCAATACTTCAGCAAGAAACCACATCCCCGAGCGGCAAGATCGTTTTCTTACAGAGTTGCCAGTATGCAAACTGGCCCTGCTCTTCCTCTCCCAGTCTCTCCCTCCCACCTCATGGTCCTGATTTAGACCTCATGTATCTGCACACTTCTCCTTCTCCACAGTTTTCCAGAGTCTGCCCAAAGAAGAAGAAATGTGTGGCCTTCTGAGAAGGTCATAATCATCTTCATGATTATGTGGTTGAGGTTTTCTGGCTAAATGTCTTCAGGTTCCATTTGTGTCCTGGCCAGTGCTTACAGCCCCACGGTGCCCTTTGCACGACTGATGTTGCAAGCTTTCCCAAAGTCTCCCCAGGGTATTTTTCTCCTCTTTTGCAAAAGAGCTCAGATCCAGCAGAGAACTGGCAATAGGGATGGGAATGGAGTGCTAGCCCAACACCAAGAGCTGGAGACTAGAGTCTCTGATTTCTATCCAAGGAATGGGGCTCAGAATCACACCCACAGTGGTGGAGGTTCTATTTAAAAGAGCCATCAGAGGGAATATGCAAGTCAGGCCAAAGGTCAAAGCTAATTTTGATATAAAAAACCCCACTCTTCCAGGAATTGTTTGTCTTCTGTAGTTAAAAAAAAAAAGTCCCTATGTGTTTAAGGACATCTTTTTCCTGACCTCTATTTTCCCTTTCCAAATTTTTATTTGGACTACTTGTTTCTAACTTACATTCAGATCATGGAGACAAAACCAGAAGCCAACAGAACCTTCTGAGCTCCAACTGGCTGTAAAATCTCTTCCATGGTCATCAATTGTTTACATTGAACAAGGGAATCCATAGATCAGTGTCCTTCAGCTGAGTGGTCAATGGAAGAAAAAGGAAAGGCCTTCACTTCCTTCCATTACCAGAGTTCAAGTGAGAGTGGGGAAAACACAGATGCTAATCTGAGCCAAGTTAAGCTGATTTGGTTGATTCAAGGGGCAGGAACATGTGATTTCCTTTGCAGCCACATCTTTCTTGAACTCACTCTCATCCATCAGTGCCTGTCAACTGCATACTGGCTGGGAGTTAATTTCAGCCTCACGGTTACTTTCTAAAATCTATCAATTCTTCTGACACTTAATAATTGCATGATGGTGTGGAATCCAAGGTCAAGGCTCATCAATATCCTAAAATATCCCACCAGGGGGTCATTAATAATAATGAAAATAATAATAGAAAAGTACTAAAATATTCACGTGCCTTTAGTCTGGTTTCTTTTAGACTCTTTTAATATCTTTTAAAATTTAAGATTTATTAGCTTATGCTAATCCCAACATAAGTTGGAAACCAACTTATTATATTTTCCAGAGACCTGGAGTTGAAGTCAAGGGATTGGATCCTAATGATGGTGTGACTTTAGGTAAATTATTTCACTACCATGAACCTCAGTTTCCTCAGCAATATAAGAAGACATATACCCACTACACAGATATTAAAGGATAGACAGGATAAAAAGGAATTTGGCAAGTATTAACAAATCACATATAAACACAGTGGATTATTGTTGTCTTTTCTTGTCTGTCTTTGACAATTTTTTTTAAATGTAAAAGTTCATTCCAACATCAAATACCGAGACAGCCTTGTTTTGACAGCAGAGGAGGAAGTGCACAGATAACACAGGCCTCTCAGCCTTGAGGGTGGGCCTAGGAGGGAGAGGGGTGTGTGTGGGAAGTGCATGTGCTGATGGCCACTGACAGAAAAGCAAGCACCAAAGGGGGCCCCTTTTAGAAGGAAGGTTAACTGCCATCTATCTATAAGTCTCACCTTACATTCCTTTTTGTGGTGATGTTTAGTACATCTTAATCATTATGTCAACATATTGGCCTTACGTTTTTTGAAAAGGCCTCCGGTTGGAGAAAGTGTTCAAATTGAGCAATCTTTTGCTCTACACCAACCCTTCCCTCCAACCTTGTCATCACAGTCATGTCCGCTGGGTCATATGTAAACAGAGGGTCAGCTTGGGAATGGATGCCTGTGAAAAGACAGTGATCCTCACCCAGCTAAGAGGGCCGTGACACAAAATGATGTGTAACCACAGATTGCAAAACCGGCCAGGCTTGGGAGTTCTGGCAAGCAGATGGTTTCATGGTTCACGTCTATTTGGTGGAGAGAGAAGATAGAGAACTAGGGGAAGGGGGCAAGATGGCGGAGAAGTAAGGAGCTCCGTACTTGCACTCGCGCCCATACATCACACATAAAAAATCTGAAGCCATTGGAAACCTTACAAAACCTGAGAGATTGGGAGAAAAAGGACGCAGAATCCACTGAGAGAGCCTTCTAACGTGAGTGCAAACTGGGGAAGATAAAATCGGGCCGGGATCGGAGACTCCAGGGTGGGAGGCGATCCCCCTCTACCCTCTACGGGGAGTGAGAGGGGGAAAGGAGAGAGTCCGAAACAGAAAAACCTCCACTCAGAGGGGGGAAAACCTCCGCTCGGTGCATAGAAAGACCGTACTTGCCAAATACCTGCACTCCATGTCCCCTCTCGCCAACTGGTCCTGGTGTGTGCTGAGCACACAAACTGCTTCTTTGTGCTGGTTCCTGGAGGCAGGACTTCAGAGTGGTGGCGCGCCTGCCGCCATTGTAGCTCCCGGGCGGCTGGGGCCCCTGAAAGAGCCACGCGGACACCGGGCGTCCGTGCTCCTGGCGGGCTGGGGCTCCAGAGGGAAGACAAAGAACTAAAAACTTGGATATTAGCCTGTGAGTTCGTGTTTCGGGTGATGAGCCATAGAGGGACCCGGTTTTCCTCACTCCAGCGGGCTCGGGCTCAGAGCACCTGGCAGGCAAGCCCCCGCCCCTGCGCACCAGCCCGACCCAGAGAAGGAAGCAGCGATTCTGACCCTGCCCCCAGAGCTCGGCAGGGGGCCTGGAATTGCCCGAGGGGGTTGCCTGGGAAGCTGTGTGTAAGGTACTTTCAGCGGGGCGCGCGGACTGGGATTTGGAGATTGTAACAGGCCTGGGTTAAAGAGTGCAACCAACTTCGGCTGCGCCCCCGGCATGGGGAGTTTACACGCCCAAAAGAGCGAGGTGCAGCTCTTGGTTCAAGAAGGGACTGGAGCACCGTCACTCTCCTCCCCACAACCGCCGAGGCAGAGCTCCCGCCTGAGGCATTGGATCCCGCCACGCCCATCCCTGCCTGAGAGGTGCCCTCCTCCCTTTCTTTTTTTCTTTTTCTTTTTCTTCTCCTTTTTTTGTTTTTTTCCCTTTCTTTTTTTCCCCTTTCTTTTCTCTTTCTTTTTTTCTTCTTCTTTCTCTTTTCTCTCTTTTTTCTCCAGAACACTGACCTAACTCTGGTCCCCAGCTTGCTTAAACAATCACAACGACTCCATTCTGTAAATGTAAATTCTACACCTACCGACATTTTCAGCTCTTTCTCTCAGGAGTAATTAGACTATATAGTTTCTCTGGATAATTCCAGCACCCTTCTCTCACCTATCCAACCATAGTCTACCCTTTACCTCTTTGAAAAAAGCTTCTTATCCCTTCTGCCTGTTCATTCTATTTCCAATTGTGCCTCATCCCGTCCTGCCTTCTCTCTCTTTCTCTATGCTCTTCAACCAGCACTGCATGCACACGGCTATTTAACTGTAGCTGGGAAATCCAGGTATATGCTTTAAACCGTTCTT